>NC_081229.1:679267-739267 GCF_902713425.1 Acipenser ruthenus | reverse complement strand
AGCTGTCTGTCAATTACACCTGAAGAGGATTTCTGAGAACCAGTGTCCCTGAACCCCACATCCTCACAGCATCACAGGAAGTGACATCATTCACCCTCGAGCCTCCCGCCACAACAGGAACGTGTTCTGAGCACCGCTTCTGTCTCGCAATGCAATAAAACTAGGTGCTGACACTTTACATTGAGTGTCTGGATCTACTGTGCATGCACATCGTAGTTACTTTGTAAATACACATCGTTACAATGTCAGTATGCATAGTTACAATGTATTTAATGTGTCAATCTTTTTGCATGATATAACCCAAACCCTTTTCTGATACAATTGTGTACTTACCTATATCATGCAAAAAGATTTTCACATGAAGTGCATTGTAACCGTGCATACTAACATTGTAATGGTGTGTGAGCACACCTGCATTTACTAAGTAATTACTATGTAAATACACAGTCATTAGAGACACTTACCAAAGTTTACCACACTGTAAGTGTGCGGTGGGGAGGGCAGCTTGTATTGCAAGTTGGCAACCCAAATTGGATAAAATGTGGAGAAGCAGTAGGAGAATTGAGAGGAAGCGGCCCCAGCCCTGTGAACCGCTTGTGGGGGAAGCGCTGTGTGGTTTCAGTGGGGCTGGGGATGGGGGCGTGGGGGTGGGGTGACACTTTTCCATCCAATAGCTGGGTTTATGCCTGAGATATCCTTTGTACCACTTCCCCCCCTCCCCTGCCCTGCTTAAAACACAAAGTCCTAGCTCAGGAAATGACAGACCGCAGGTTTACAGAACACTGATCAAGCGCTGTTCCTCTTTCAGAAGCGGGTAGTGTCTTCATCCTCTCTGCAGTATGAAGGGCGTGGGGTGAGATGGGTGCCTCTGATGAACCCACAGCAAACGCTACACTGTCTGTTTGTTCACCAGACCGTCCGCTCAACAAAAAGGGCAGAAATTTCACACAGACCGTATCTACGATCTGCGTTATGTAGTTTCTAAAGCTGTAAGAAACTAAGTCAAAACCTTTCAGGCAAAGCCTTCTTTTGGTTTTGTAAGTTGAAACTAGAAGAAACTAAGGCAAGCGGGCGAACATTATGGGCTCTAGTGCCTTCATCAGTGTTATTGAAACTGGAAGAGACCGAGTCAAGCAGACCAGCGTTTGGGCTCTAGTGCCTTCATCAGTGTGATTGAAACTAGAAGAGACCGAGTCAAGCAGACCAGCGTTTGGGCTCTAGTGCCTTCATCAGTGTGATTGAACCTAGAAGAGACTGAGTCAAGCAGACTTGTGTTTGGGCTCTAGTGCCTTCATCTGTGTTATTGAAACTAGAAGAGACCGAGTCAAGCAGAGCAGCATTTGGGCTCTAGCGCGTTCATCTGCAGTGTGCTAAATATTATTTTTTTGCATGCAAGCGTTATTCATTTGAACCCACAAAGCGTGTTTTGACAATCACTTTGGCAAAACATTCGTCCACCCAGCTGTATTGAATGGATAGCAAATGGATAACGTCAAACAGCTTGCTCGTTAAAATCTTCAACATGTATTTGAAGAGCGGATGGACATCTAATAATTCGATGGTTAATGAGAGAGAGAGAGAGAGAGAGAGAGAGAGAGAGAGAGATCGACACCAAACTTACAACTGCATGCAATCACTGCTTCAATCTCTACTGTGCTTATCAAACGTTTTTGGTTTACAGTAAAATCATTTGCACGCGTGTTTGTGTGACTGCAATATTAATAAGGTCACACTGAAGAGTCACGCCTCAAGCAGATTAATTTTAGCATTCCCTTGAACTCAAGTTGCTGACACCGTGAGACGCGAGGTGAATCAACCCATTTGAATATGACCTTTTCTTTTGCGATCGATGTAGCTTTCCTGTGTTTCCGGATCGCCGGGGGCTGGAGGCAGTTCCTCAGAACGTGGATTCCAGGGGGAAAATGTGATTGAGGATAGTTCTGTCAGCAGCCTGGGTGTTTTCTGTGTGTCGTCGTTTTCATTAGAAGTCGTCTAAGAATAACAGTGTGGAAAGTGTTTTAATAGGCAGAGGGCTGCATCTTCTGGGTGTCTTTGATGTACGCTGACTCGTGGGTGTGGGGGACCGCAGGGAGAGTCCCCAGTTACTTCTCTACAGCTCTGGCCAAAAGTTTTAGTATTGAGACATAGTTTTAAAAAAAAATACTATATGAACAGAATTTCTTTTATTTAACATCTTGTAATCAAATAAACTACAAATATATATTGCAAAAAAGGCGTACCGGAAGCCATTAATAGTAGTACAGTAGTATTTCATGTTACATTTTGAAATGTCACATTTTGTCAGTTTTTCATTCATGGAAAACTATATATGTAATTCGATATGTTAAGGTAACATTATTCAGCCAGTTTCATTTGACTTTATGAAGCAAAGTGAGTTAATTAAATAGGGTGATGCAAAACTTTGGGCCAGAGCTGTACAGTAAAGGGGAATGTTTCACTAGTGGAAAGTACACATGGATGGAGCACTCCTGTTAGTCAGAGAGCTGTCTGTGTCACCTAGGCAAATGAGGGACACTCCTTCACTGTGTCAGACACAATGGGAATCCTGCCAGGCTTAGCACCCTGTCATAGCACCTTTGAAGTAACAATGAAATCGCTCATGGAAGTTGCAGTTTGATGTATAATCGCCTCTCCTTCGCTATGGATAAGCACAGGGCTGAGCAATAATGAGAGCAGCAATGAGCCCCATTCCGGGCTCCAGACTGACTCACCCTTGGTCACAGGCTGATAGAATTAGTATGAAACCTTCTTCACTTTAACTTTGCAGTCTCGGGAGGGGCTTTTAATGTGGGGCTGTGAGGAGCAAAAGACCCCAGAGTGGAACTCGGAACCCCACGATAAATGTGATACCCCATAACATACACTGTAGTTTATAGACTAAATAATGAATAGTGTATCTGTAAAGGTGTCATAAAGGATGTCATATACAATATTTATCAAATAATAATTTGTTGTAATACAAGGATAATACAAATGTAAACAAAATGTATATCATATATAAAATGACGTGGAGTTTTCCACGAGTAAAGTAAAAGTGAATTTGATGGCCCTGTTTATTAATAATAATAATAATAATAATAATAATAATAATAATAATAATAATAATAATAATAATAATAATAATAATCACCTCTTTGGTAGGGATAGGATTAACATTCCCTATTCCTGGACAAAAACCTCGTGAGGATGCGGTCAGGCTAAATTGGATAAATGATTGGGAGACAGCTTCTCAGTATCAGCTTGGGACTTGAGGAGGACTGCAGCCTACTCTCTGTCCTGCTCATGGAGATAGTTTTAGCCTCGGTGATTGTCATAACTCCTAAAGGTCTTGACGGGCCATGCCTTTTTGCCTAGAATTTTGTTTTTTTCTGTTTATTTCTGTAATCGAAAGCGAGTCCATTGGCTTACCCTTCCACTAAGAGACTAAAACTTGCAGTTAACAACCTACTTGCAGGGAGAATTATAAGTTAAACCACTGCAAAAATAAAGGTATGACTTACCTGTCTTGGTCCTCTTGAATGCTCCCCAGTAAAGCTGCACCGACACCAGATCTCTTGTCCAGCGTGCTCTGCTTGACCGCTGCACCCGGTTCCTGCCCGCTCTGGAGGAAGCCGTTCCTGAAGGGGCTGAAGCTGCTGAACCCCGCCACTGGAGCTCCGATCCTCAGCTGGGAGTGGGCGATCATGGGGAACATAGGAGGAGCTGCCCTGGGCAAGCCTTGCATCTGGTAGCTGAGCAGGTGAGCCGGGTAGAGAGATGGGTGGGAACTGATGGCCACCAGTTCCCCGTTGGCCAAAGCCATGCCGTGGGTAGTCCAGGGGCTCGTCTTTTTGGAGTCCGTGGGAACCCGGTGAGCCGTGGCAATGACGCTGCCCCGGGGAGGCATCAACTGTCCTTCTTTGGAGGTTGAATGAGGCTCCTCCTCCAGGCTCGACCGCCGGATGCTCTGGGGTCTCCTGGGCTGCGTTCCTGGGGTTCCGGGTTCCTGGCGGAGGGTGGAAGGGAAGGCGTGGCCGTCGATCGGCGATCTCTTGGGGCTGGTCTCCGGGGGAGTCACTGGCGGGGACAGAGACTCACTCTCTTTCCTGGCAGCCTCCCGAATCCTCAACAAGCAAGGCTCGGAGGGCATGGGGGGCTGGGGGGTGTTCTGGGTGGCCAGGAGAAAGAGGCACTGTCTGCCCAGCTGCTCCATCTGCAGCCGCTCTGCAGCCTCCATGAGGCTCTGGAGATCTTCCACGCGGGCCTCAAGGGCTTCTGTGTAGGCGTAGTCCAGGATCTGCTGGAAGGTCCTCCAGGAGAGGAAGTCCAAGGTGCAGCGGTGGCCCTGATCCTTCAGAAGGGCCTCCAGGTGCTTGCTGGTACAGGCCAGGACTAAGCTGTGCGCCTGGAAGGCTCGGCTCTCCACCACGATGACGGCGTCGCACAGCGTGCCGGACAGACGCATCTCGTTGGCTCGCCGCAGCAGGCAGGCGGAATGCTGGGGGTTCTGGAGCCTCACCGTCCCCATGCCGACGGACGCCCAGAGTTCTTCTCACTGCACAAGCAAAGAGGGTCGCGTCCAGACTCTAGGATTGCATCAGCTGTCTCCATTCAATCTGCGAAACAGATGGTTTTTTGGGGAAAGTTATCATTCGACTGCTCTGCAGGATTCTTTGCCAAGACTCTCCCAAGGCTGTGTCTCAATTCAAACCCTACCCCTCTGCATCAAAATGCTATGTAAAACGTGAGGTGAAACAGAATTCTGTCATATTCCTATTGATAAGCAAGGCAAATCACTTCTTTGGTGGAGATAGGATTAAAATTCCCTGTTTAGGGGGAAAAAATGAACCTTGTGAGGATGTGGTCAGGCTGAATTGGATAACTGATTGCTACACGATTCTTCCCTGTCTTCTCAAGCCAGACCAGTGACCTTAGATAAAGGGTGGTCCTTCCAGTCCTGGGAAACTGAACTGCTCCCTTGCCCTCTAAGAGAAAGACTGATCCCCTACAGACAAATAAAGCATGGAGACTGCACTGCTCCCTCCACCCCTCACCCCCTAAGAGAAAGGGTGCTCTTTCTTTTCTATGGCAGGTTTGAGGCACGGGCTACTGCCAATCCTGCACTTTTTATAAACAGCAACACATGAGAATATTATGCAAAGAAAAAATCACTGAGAATCACGCCGTCAGGTTAATTCATTTTTATTAAGATTCAGAACTTCAATTTGGCAAAAACCGCCACCATGCGTTCGCATATACAGCAAGTTGCCATTATACTGTTATTTAAATGACTGTCTGCTACGTTTCATACACCCACAGAAGCAGCACTTGAGAGATAAGGGGAGGAAATATGCTGAGACAAAAGTACGAGAAAGCTAAACAAAATCTGAACTGAAAATGCAATAGTTAAGATTTTCAGATGAGCTATCTGTAGGCATTTTCTGTGGTCTGCTTTACAACCAAGAGCAACTGAAATCTATTTAAATTGAATCTCTTCTGCACTTCCTCTGAGTTCTGAAGTCATTCATTTCAGATTCAGCCCTGTTAATTCATCGTGATCTAAAAACATTAAGCTTCCCCTTTCCTCTCCCTCCGTTCCTAATGACCTCACTGTTTATTCTTCACTAATTCATACCCTCTTACTAGCCCACCAGGGTACTGTGAGACGTGTTCATTCACACAAATGGATTCCTTATACATTTGTTACAAAGCAGCATGGAATGAACAGGGGTAATTAAATCTGCATGGATTAACAGGCTCTGAATTCAAAATGAATGACTTCAGAGTTCAGTGGCAGTGCAGAAGATATTCTGGTGTTTGGTATTCAGTCAGGATTGAGCATCATGCCTTTGCGGCCGTTATTTTTAAGTGATACCCAAACACTGATGTACACTAATATCCAGAAATGAAAATGCAGATATTGGTAATGATGTGTTATGGAGGGATGGTACGCTCCAGAAATGAGACATGCTTTGTTTTTCTCTTGCAGGCTCGCTGAGATCAGACGACTCTGTTGCTAATTCGTTTGACGTGAGCTCGTTCCAAATGCGTCGGAGGAAGAGGCGTTTAATTTCGCGATGACATGTCATCTGAGCGAGCGGTCGATATGTTATGAGGTGGCGTTTATCGCTCCATTGAAGTCGGTTAAGAAGCAGGCTTGAAATTTAATAAGAACAGGCAGCCGCTTGTGTTTTTTTTTCAGTGATATTACACTCGATACAAGTTTACCACCGTATACATTTGCATCACAGTTTAGCCATTTCACGTTTTCTCCGGTTAACCAGCTTTTCACGTTTTATCACAGTTTCCAGTGACGCACAATGCTTGACTGTGCTTAGCTACGCGTTGCCGCACTTTGCAATGTTTTTACCTTGTTACACTGCACCACCCGGAGTCTGGACCTACTCCAATCTAGTTGCACTTTCAGTCAGCGCACGCATGTAGCTCACTTTTCATTGCTGCCAAAAACGCTGCAAAAATAAACTTAGGAGATCAGCAATCAATGGCGCAGAGTTAACACCAAACACACCGTGAGAAATAACCAAAACAACCGCACCTTACCAGAAAACACGCCCACAGCTACAACGCGCAACTCGCAACTTCTTACGCCTTTCTTTCTTCTTTTCTTTCCGAACTTTCTTATTGAAATCTTATCTACCTTTTCCGCGCTTGTTTTTCTTGTTACTTGCGTCATTCGCAACCCTGTCGTGTCTAAAATCATTATAGGCAGGTTTCAAAGCACTGAGGCGATCCGATGCAACGCGGTGCATGGAAGGAGGAACTAGATGAAGCGTTTGTCTGCTTAGCTCCTTATAGTTTGTGATAGAAACGCTGGTGACTTACTGAAGGAAAACTATAGGTATATTTTTTTAAAGAACATAAGAAAGTCTACAAACAAGAGGAGGCAGTTCGGCCCATCTCAGCTCGTCCGGTTCCGAGCAGCTAATTGGTCTCAGTTTTTAAAGGATCCCAGTGATTCTGCCTCAACAGCATGACTAAGCAGCCCATTCCCTTCCCTTCACCGCTCTCTAATATTTCAGCATAGTTCATATAGTATCTGCCGTTCGGATTAAGGCACCATGAGGCAGCCACGTCAAAATCAACGTTTAAACCATTTCGGATTAGTAAATTCAAAAGTGCTCTGTCGGCAGGGTGTTCACTTAGAGTCATTTTGTGAGACTGAAAATGATGCGGTTGTTGATGATGAAATAATGACTTTTTAAAAGTGTGTTTTAATTCATCTATTAAAAAAACCAGAAGATTTCTGAACACTCCAATGCATGTTATTTTGCATCCTCTCAAGATGCGGATAAAACCAGAAGATTTCTGAACACTCCAATGCATGTTATTTTGAATCCTCTCAAGATGCGGATAAAACCAGAAGATTTCTGAACACTCCAATGCATGTTATTTTGAATCCTCTCAAGATGCGGATAAAACCAGAAGATTTCTGAACACTCCAATGCATGTTATTTTGCATCCTCTCAAGATGCGGATAACTGCACCCTGCATGAAAACCTCTCAGTGTGAGAACCTCAATTTTCAGTCAGTAATCAGTGATGCAGAAACGATAGGCACTGGTGTGTGAAAATGTTAGACCACTTTGTGCTTTAATCAGGCGTCTTAAACAACTTCTAAAACGCCTCACGCATTTTACCGTGTGTGGCCACATGTTCCCTTTTCTCTTACTATTTTAAATCAATTGCATAAAGTCGTTAATTAAATTAGGCAATCATTAATTTGCCTATTTTCTAAGATTTCCAGTTACGGTGGTTTGATTTTATACGCACAACAAATCAAAACTACAGAAGCAATGGGGTTATAATACATTTGCACACACTGTGTGTGTGTGTGTGTGTGTGTGTGTGTGTGTGTGTGTGTGTGTGTGTGTGTGTGTGTATGTGTGTGTGTGTGTGTTTTGTACGGCACTTTCTCAGTATCTTTTAACGAAAAAGGTTGAGTAGCTCTACCCTGATACTTTTTAAGGTGTATTGCAGGTATTTAAAAATTACATTTTGATGAGCCAAAATCTAGGTGTTAAAATTGTCACCAGTTTCGACTGTACAGGGCCGACTGCAAAACAGCCGTTGTAGGGAAGGAAAGTTAGGTTTAAAAACAACCAAACAAACAAACAAACAAAAAGGTTGAATCGCTATTCTCATCTGGATATTACTGGAAACGAGATTTCAAACAGCAGGGCTGACCAGGTTTCGGTTTCAGAACGCTTTGCAGCATTCAAATGGTTAATTTCGATCAAACAGAACAGGCATTATTCATTCATAGGAATGAACTGCCTGGCTTTAGAACGAGGGAAACATAAAAATCTGTTATTGTGGATTACAAAACCCCTCTGAACCGTTTATATTATTATTATTATTATTCCTTAGCAGACGCCATTATTACCCGTGTCGTTTATAACATGTTTATAACATATACATATATAACGTGTTATACACATGTTATAAGCGACATTAGTAATATTAACAATAACAACAATTAATGACTGTACAGAAATTCAACTAGAATAATAAACTGATCTACATAAAATCTTCTGAACTTTATAATTAACATCAAATGAAGCATCACACTGGCTGTGAGGATGTAAGATGTAACACCCTGCTATTCACTGTTAAATAAGACTCCTCACAGATTTTTCTGGAATTCAGCTTGTATTCGTTTGACTGGGGAGCAAACCAGAAAACATAAAAAAGACACAAGCATAAAGATCTCTCATCTAGACCTTGAAAAGACAGCCTGGTATTTCAAACATAGAAAACCGCTTCGCTTGTGTAATGTCTGATTTATGAATGTATTTCAAACGATAAATAAACCAAAAATACCACTTAAAACAACTACTACTACTACTACTACTACTACTAATAATAATTAAATAAGAAAAATAAGGTGGTAACCCTTTGATCCAGATACATCAGATCTCAATTAAAGTGTGTCCAGTTTATCCATGTCTGTCTATCTGCCTGTCTATCTATCTATCTATCTATCTATCTATCTATCTATCTATCTATCTATCTATCTATCTATCTATCTATCTATCTATCTATCTATCTATCTGTCTATCTATCTGTCTAGATGTTCATTTGCAAACCTTTTTTTTTTCTTTGACATATTTTAGACACATTTTGTATAAATGAAATTTAAATGTTGATAACAAAACAGCAGAGCGCATGCAGGCCTGCATTCTATGGTATTCAACGCGTTCTCAACACTGAGCTTTTCCTCAGAAATATTATATGTGGACTGGATTGGCAACTTAAAAGAAAAAAATAAAAACCCCAAAAACCTCACTCTCAAACTCAAACATGAACTTGCAGAAGCTCAAGTCAAGTCACCGCACGCGTTACAGCAGTGAAAATAATCATGTGCTGTACTTTACTATACACGAGGGCCCGTCAGTGTTTCTTATTATTCTGATGTGTAAAACAGACAATAACACATCAGTACCAGGGACTGCTCTGAGAAAGCAGACGCGTTTCATACTATTTCACTTGGTTTCTTAGTTTCAAGTCAAGTCTGCAAACATTTCCGCTCCTGTCATGCACTTGAGAACGACTGCTTGCTTTCGGATTTGCTTCTGTGTTTAAAGAGAACCAGATGCTGCTGAAAAGGTTAGAAATTCAAATCCATTTTTCTGTTTCTAAAGAAGCAGGTTCAGCAGGGTTTTTTTTTAAATAAGCAATGCAGCTACAAAAGTCTTGCAAAGGATGTAATCCACAATAACAGATTTATTAATAAGAATGAGATGCTGAAGCGATGTAGTGTTAGACATCACACAGTAAATGCAGTACAGGAAACTTTTTATAATGACTGGAAGCCTTATTTATTTCACAATATTTAAATTAGCTGCTATATATATATATATATATATATATATATATATATATATATATATATATATATATATATATATATATAAAGCAGCTAACTGATACATTTTTTATTTTATCAATTATTCACATTTTTTTGTACCTAAATTACCTTTTGCTTTTTGATTTTGCTCCTTTTGATACACAATATTTTTTCTTTTTGCAATTTTTTTCGCTTTATTCAAATTTCAAATATGATATAATAATAAATTATTTTGTATATTTTATATTTTAAACTTTATACTATATATATATACTAATTTATTATTATATAAGTTCAGGGCATTTTAGAATATATATATATATATATATATATATATATATATATATATGAGGAAGACATTCATGTACATGGAAGCTTTGTATAAAATAAAATTAATTTTAAGAAGGTGCTGAAGAATATAAGACGCTTTGTATTTTTTTAAAATGCTTTAAAGTTGATAAAATGTAAGACGATTTTTCTGCACAACATCCATGGTCATGTCTTAAACAATAGGGAACAGTTCTTGTGAGCGGGTGGCCAGTCCTTTCTCCAGAGACATCAAGAATCAAGAGAGGTGGGCAGTGATAAGAACGGTGTGTATGACCTTGTAGAGACAGTCATTAAAATTGTATATAAACTGAACACTCCCTGCTTTAATCATGAGCTGCAACGTTTCGACTTCTGTCTTCTCCAGACAGCACCGCAGAACTGGGCAGACAGGCTGGTGTCGTTGGTTAAAGTTTGCACAAAAAAAAGAGATCCGACCAACGATGAGACAGACAGATATAATAGACATTTGTACACGGCTTAGAAACTTGCAAAGAAACCGGACCGTTTTGAAGGCACGCCGAAATGCGATGTTAAAGCTAGTTTCACTCCAAAATGTCATCAGCACAGTGTTTTTTGTCATTCGCATCGTTTACTATGAAATAACTAATTCTTAACAACAATAAATAAATAAAACATGTTAGTAATAGCTAATACATGAAAAATAACATAACGTACAAACATCAGAAACTATACACGAAATGCTTATAACTGTGTTATTAAGTCTGCTGTAACCTTATAACTGTGTTATTAAGTATGTCATAACCTAACTATTGCAGATTTGGCAATTCAGCCCTTATAAGAGATGTCATAACAACCTAATAAAGCTAGTACCGGTATTACATCATTAAATATATGAAACTCTTATATTTTGTTAATAACACCTCCGGTAACACTTAGAAAAGGACTCCTAAACTAAAGTGACATCACACATGTAAACACGAGTCTGTAAATACATTGAACTCCAGTCACACGGCTAAAAAGACATGACATTTTAGTTCTGACTTGTAAAAAAAAAACAACCCAATGACATCTCACAGCAGAAAAAAAGAATTCAATAAAACAAACAAAGACTCTTCTTAACCTACTGTGCACAAGTCCAGAAACACATCCCTCCCTGTCAGAACCGAATGCAGGGGTGTATTATCTGAAGAATGGGTTAAATAGTCTAGTTTGAGGTAGAAGACGGTCAGAAGCCAGTTTCTTCTTGCTTCTCGCTGTTCACTTGTAAGAACGTACTGGTACTACAAGAAGAGCAGAGAGAGAGAGAGAGGGAGAGAGAGAGAGAGAGAGAGAGGGAGAGAGAGGGAGAGAGGAGGCCATTGAGCCCATCAGTACCAGTGTGCAGAACCTCCTTCTTTCTATACAGCATTGAGAAATAAAATCAGAAAACTCTGTGACACAGGCCTGGCTGTGAATGGGAAAGATGAATCACATCATGAAATATCTTTTTCTCTTAATGTATCTAGGGCATCCACACCTTTAACAACATTGTGGTCGTTTCCTGTTCAAATCGGCCTAATCTGTGCAATCTACAACACTGATACTGTGAAATCCTGTTTTTTTTTTTTAATTTTCCAGTGTCGTTTTGTTTCATACAGAGCTATTTTTACCAGCCCCCCCCCAGCTCAGAAAGTTATAAAGATTTTTAAAAATAACGATAATCGTGAACCGCCGTGAACCGACAAAACAAAAACACAAAAAAACACAAAAAACACCACAATAAAAGTTTTTACTTCATCTATTTTTTTTATCTATTTTTATTTCATAGGCTTGTGAAGAAATGCAGTGAAGTTTGAGATGAGTTTAATGTTTTTATAATATTTTCCCATACATACATCTATATCTGAATCTGAATGCATAGAGACCGACGCAAACTACCACCAAAAATATTACCTTGCAAATGTGAGAAAAATGCATATTATACATTGTGTATTCTTCATATGGAGCCATGGCAAAAATACATTTATTTAACTATATACTAGTGGAATATGAAAGAGATTTGATCTACTATATATATATTGAGTTTGAAGTTTTCCATGAAGTTTGAACTGAACCGCTGTTTAAAATTCTTTCCTGATAATTACAGACAGTTTTCTATTCATGAAACTTTTTCTAGTGATACAATTAAAACAAGGTCCTAGTGCTCTGTGAAGGAATCATTGAAAAGCGAGCTGTGCCCACCAGGCCCGTTCGCTCAACAGCGAGATTCTGTTCAAGTGTATTTGAAAGCATGTTTTCAGTGCAGCCCTGCTTATGCTGCAATCTAATCTGCAGCAAGTGTTGACTGCGATGCAAGTGCGATTAAAAAGTGGTGCCTCTTTAAAAGCACTTGAACAGCTGATGTAATGGTTCAGAGAATCTCTGCACAAGCCGCTACGCAGGGACAATTAACAGATAACCAAAGCCGCTGGTTATGAACATGTTATTAAGCTGGTTATAAACAGCTAATAACCAAATGGGGTGGCTTTGGGGCATCCCGTCTTCAAATGAACGACTCTAAGGAGCAGCGCCCGTCCCGTAAGAGCAGTGGTACCCCAGATATCATTCATTCATGCAAAGAGGGGTTTTCTATTTTTCTTTGTTTGCGGTTTTACTTTCCAAGACGGGTTCCTGTCCTGGTGACAGCCAAGCTAAGCCGTGAGCAGCCCGGCTGCATGTATTCACCAGTCTGTCTATCAATCCAGGTTGAAAGAGCATGTGTGACCCATTCAAAGATGTGTCCTTCCTCTACTCTCTTCAACTGCAACAGAACCTCAGCAGCAAGCAATGGTGACGCTTCCCTTGAAGTGTCTCCAATTACTTACAGAGCAGTTACTGAATCAATACAGGTGCGCTTCCACATCATTACAATGTTATTATGCATAATTACAATGCGCTTATTGTGTAAATCTTTTTGCATGATATAACCCTAACCCTAACCCTAACTCCAAACATGACTCTACCCCTAACCCTAACTCTAACCCCTTTCTGATACAATTGCGTACTTACATATATCCTGCAAAAAGATGTGCCTGTTAAGTACACTGTAACTGTGCATGATAGCATTGTAATGCTGTGTAAGCACACACATGCATTTACTATGTAACTACTATGTAAATACACAGTCATTTGAGACACAGCATGTTAAGAGTTGCCCAAGAGACTGACTCACACAGAACAATTGACTGTAGTTTTTTTTTTAAAAGCAGCACTGACATTCAAGGGGAAACTCTGAGTATACTATACAAACTCTTTATAATATGGAACAAATAACCCAGTACAATTCAGCTCCCATAGCCAAGAATGAGAAAGCAAGCTGAACAAGGGTTCAATTAAGATTCAAGCACAAAAGAGTAGCCTGGAGACTGCTGTGGTGTCCGTCTAGAAATAAAAGAGAGTTTGAACTCACCCAGTTTACGATCCTATCAGCCTACCCTTCATCCTGTCTGCACCAAACCCGAACGCACGCTGTGGCTTTGAAGAGCTACAGACTCTCTGTATTACCAACATGTGTTACACTTCGGTCATCAGCAGCGTGAAACTCCCGCCCCTCTCGCTGTGCCTCAACCTCATTGGTGACTCCTGAGTGCAAGCCAGGCTGGTGATTGGGCAGTGAGCACGTCACTTTGGGAGAATGTTCAAGCCATTGCAATCAGTGATGCGATTACTGGATCTGCACTGTGAAGTGGCTACGAGTTCAAACACTGATGGGAGAGATCTAGCCAAACAGATATCATTTTAAAACTGTTTTCAACACCCCCTTTTGTTTTAACATTGAACATGTCATTAATATCCAAGGTAACACTTTCCATTAAGAGTCTCTAATTACTGTGTATGTACATAGCAGGGTTAGGGTTAGGGTAAGATCATGCAAAAGATGGTAACTCTTCATAATTGTAATGCTGTGTCAGTTCACAAGTATTTACAAAGTAACTGCTCTTAGTCAAACTCACTGTCATTATGTTTGCTCTTATTTGGTTTATCTGACTTTTATTGTACTTTATAACTGCTCTTATCTGTAATGTGATATTTTATAATATTATATTTTATAATGTGATATTTTATAATATGATACTTTGTACTTTGATATTTTATAACAACTGAAAGTCGCCCTGGATAAAGGTGTCTGCTAATAATAATAATAATAATAATAATAATAATAATAATAATAATAATAATAATAATAATAATAATAATAATAATAATTATAGACTCTTAATGTAAAGTGTTAGGACTGAAACAACTTCAGCCTACCCAAGTTTCTTTGGCTAATGACTGAATGTCTCACTTTCGTGCATTGTAAGGCTCCTGCAGTCCCGTGGAACTCCAAGTGCCACAAGAGTCTACCACGGCGCACTAAGTAAGTAAATCTATCTATTCACTGCCTGTCTCTGTGGCGGTTTGTGTCATAACCAAAGTGTGATTTTCTGTTGAAAAAAACAACGATTTAAATGATTTAATTTGCATTTAACAGAATGATATTTTCCATCAAACAGCTACGTATTTGGAGTATGATATCCTGCAACAACATTATGAATTGTTTTATATGCAAATTTAGCAGCATGTTGGTTGTTCTATAGAAGCGGATCACAATGTTGTTCAGTGCCACGTTGAATCGCTCAATTGTGCATTAGGCCTACTGTAAGCTCATTAATGATTATTGTGTTAATAGAGAAATGTGTCTGCAGAAATATATATATTCTTCGACATTAATGATTGTTTTGTTAATTGACAATTTATATTCAGAAATAAATATATTCTTCCATGATATACCTGCATTTACCAATACGGTTCGATCATAAGAGTGACCGGTAAATGTCCGAAAACGTCATAATATTTACAACCTTATGTTGAAGAGATTCTGACTTTAATATATATATATATTAAATAACATGTGAATATTCGTTCCATTTTGAAAGAATTTTCAAGCATGAAAGCCCGTGTTCCTCACAGCGCTATGGACCTGTGGTTTGATAGCGGGTATAATAACGCTATTGTGATTGCAAACTGTTGGGTATTTTTTTCCATTGTGACTGCAGGGTCTGTCTTGTGGTCCATGACTACATCAATCCTATTGCAAACCATATCTTCAGAGCGCTGTGGAAAATGACAAGTAGTGTTGCTGCTGTGACTGTACAGAGGGAAGAAAGGCACACTTTTCAACACGGCCAGCTTTTAAAAAGGTCGATTAAGCCACACGATTACAGCATCGGAGTTCACTCATTCAAATAGTAGTTAATAACTTAATGAGACACGAATTTAATATTGGGTCGGCATGACGGCAGCTGCTTTTATACGTGTGCTTTTTTATTTATGTGTAACAGGATCATGTTTGTTAAAGGGTAACACACCCATACAATGCTATTATTCATAGTTCGAATGAATTTAACATGTATATGTTTGCATGATAGATGTAATACAATTCTATCAGAAAGGGGTTAGGGTTTTACAGTTAGGGTTATATCACCTAAAATAATGTACACATTAAGTACATTGTATCTATGCGTGTTATAACATTGTAATTATGTGTAAGTACACATGTATTTACTCAGTAACTACAATGTAAATACACAGTAATTAGAGACAACATGTAAAGTGTTACCAAAAATAGTTTTATAAGTACCACACACACACTTAAATGGTTACCCTATGATTTAAAAACTATAGATCTATTTGAGTTAAAACAAATAAACCAAGGAGTGGATTTTATTAAAATAAATATATTTATAGTGGCCCTTAAAAATACCAAAAAGCCTCCGATAAGCACTAATTAAGTGTCTCTAATTACTGTGTATTTACATGGTAGTTACATAGTAAATACATGTGTACTGACACAGAATTACAATGCTATTACGCAGAGTTAACATGTAATTAATGTGTCAATCTTTTTGCACAATATAACCCTAACCCTTCTCTGATACAATTGTGAACTTACCTATATCATGCAAAAAGATGTTCACATGAAGTGCATTGTAACCGTGCATACTAACATTGTAATGGTGTGTGAGCGCACATGGATTGACTCAGTAAGTGCTCTGTAAGCACGCCGTCGTCAGAGACACTTCATGGAAAATGTTACTCTTTACATCGAGTCACAGAGCGATTTGTTTTATTTTTCAAACATATAAAGTACTGTTTTGCAAATATGAGAATGGAACAGTTTCAGTTAAGGAAAGAAAACATATTCATTATTATTATTATTATTATTTATTTATATCTGTTTTATGTATCGTGTATATGAGTCATACAATTAAATTATAAAGCTTTATATATATATATATATATATATCATGAACCAACAACAATAGAAAACAAACATTATATATATATATATATATATATATATATATATATATATATATATATATATATATATATATATATATATATTTCTTAGCAGACATCCTTATCCAGGGCGACTTACAATTGTTACAAGATATCACATTATTTTCACATACAATTACATTATTATTTTTGTACACATTTTTTTTTTTTTTTTTACAAACAATTACCCATTTATACAGTTGGGTTTTTACTGGAGCAATCTAGGTAAAGTACCTTGCTCAAGGGTACAGCAGCAGTGTCCCCCACCTGGGATCGAACCCACGACCCTCCGGTCAAGAGTCCACAGCCCTAACCACTACTCCACACTGCTGCCCCCAATATACGCGCAATATTCTTCAGATGTGTGTTCAAAATATTTTAAATATATTTTCTATCTATATGGGAGGATCGCGAGAGCAAACACTTGTGCAAAAAATTCACTGTCTAAACCTGAAAATACTCACAGTGGAAAAAAAAACAAGCAGCCCTGAAAGAATGCTGACTCCCGCAATGACAAACCTCTTTCATTCATGCATACTGGAATTCATTTAACTGCAACGATGATGCTGCAAGATGCAAAGTCTCTGGGTAGTAACCAGGGGAGGCATTCCCCAGCTGTCAATTCAGTTGCTCTTACTGGCATTGCCATGGCATTAGTACCTGAAAGCTGGCGGATGGAGCCACCTGTTCAAGCAATAAAACACAACTCCCCCATCTCGGAGTGCTTTGAGTAACCACACAGGCATTAAAAACAGGAAAGAAATACCCAACCTTCCTGTCCCAACTGAGAACTACAAGTGGGCATGTTGTTTAACACTCTTTCGTTCTCCGTGGGCAAACGGTTGGGTGACTATGTAAAGCAGAGCTGCAGTTCGGTCAAAGCGGCTTCATTGACTTCACTTGAGGGGAATTTCAACTACAAATGAGAAATTGTTTCAACGGCTTTCAGATCTCGAATCCTCTTAAAAAAAAAAAAAAGGTGTAGCTCAACCCCATTACTCTTAAAAACACAGGCTGCAGTATTACACTGCACTGGAAACACAATTAAATACACAGGCTGCAGTATTACACTGCACTGGAAATACAATTAAATACACAGACTGCAGTATTACACTGCACTGGAAATACAATTAAATACACAGGCTGCAGTATTACACTGCACTGGAAATACAATTAAATACACAGACTGCAGTATTACACTGCACTGGAAACACAATTAAATACACAGGCTGCAGTATTACACTGCACTGGAAATACAATGAAATACACAGGCTGCAGTATTACACTGCACTGGAAATACAATTAAATACACAGGCTGCAGTATTACACTGCACTGGAAATACAATTAAATACACAGGCTGCAGTATTGCACTGCACTGGAAATACGAGGGACTTAGGCTGAATAACACTTTCTATGAGAAGACGGTAGAAGAATAAAAGAGAAAATACATCTGGTGGAAACACAAAGACAGGCTTCGTAACGTATGCGCAAGAGATAGAGAGAGAGAGACAGACAGACAGACAGACAGACAGACAGACAGACAGACAGACAGACAGACAGGCAGACAGACAGGCAGGCAGGCAGACAGGCAGGTAGGCAGACAGGCAGGCAGGCAGACAGGCAGGCAGACAGACAGGCAGGCAGACAGGCAGGCAGACAGACAGACAGACAGGCAGGCAGACAGACAGGCAGGCAGGCAGGCAGACAGACAGACAGACAGGCAGGCAGGCAGACAGACAGACAGACAGGCAGGCAGGCAGACAGACAGACAGGCAGGCAGGCAGACAGACATGTACAGAAAGAGAAACAGATCTTATGTAAGTTCTTCCTCTGTTATGTTATGTACTGTATGTTCTACTAAACCGCTCTCGTTATGTATATGGATTTCTGTTCTTGTCATGATCAGGCTTGTTTGTTTTTTTTCGCTATTTGCATATGACATTTTAACCCGTTTCATCTTTTTTATGAGTAAGCCGATAGATGTGGCCTAATTGTAAACTGTCGTAACTTATCAGACCATTTCCTTGTGTGTTTTATGCTTTTCAGTCACAACCCCGCAGAGTAATTTTACAGCTGTTACGAAGAGTCGAGAAATAGTAGAATGACATTTAAAATGAGCAACGATCACAGGTAACGCTTTCCACTGGCTCTCTAATTACTGTGTATCTACATAGTAGTTACTTAGTAAATACATGTGTGCTTCCACAGCATTACAATGCTATTATGCATAGTTACAATGCACTTGATGTGGAAATGTTTTTGCATGATATAACCCTAACCGTACCCCTAGTCTGATACAACTGTGTTATTACATATACAGTGCAAAAAGATTTTCATATCAAGTGCATTGTAACTATGCATAATAACATTGGAATTATGTGTCAGTACACATGTATTTACTAAGTAACTACTATGTAATGTGTCATTAAAAAAACCCTTTCTCAGATTTTGTTAAATGAATACTTAAACTATAATATGCCCCCCCCCCTCCCCACCTACCCACCCCACCCCACCCTGAATCTCATGATTATAGGAACATGCTGTGCACTTCTGAGAAGTGGAGTTGTGAGCACTGACACCCTGCCGCCACAGTGAGTCTGTCCCAGCCATGATCTCTACTCACCGAACCTCACGTCTCATCACCCTGGTTTTGCAAAGCCGCTGCCCTTCTCTGTGAGGCTGTGGTCACCGCCCTGCATCACTGTACAGTAATCCAGCAACGAGGAGAGAGCAAGGGGGCGGGGGAGAGCGCTGGTAACGCCTCAGCTGCTCATCGCTGCGGGGAAATGTCCCCATCTGGGGTTTCAATTTCACTGAATGATCTGTCTGTCTACCGAGTAGCAGGCAATTTCCACAGTGCTTAGTGCTAATGATGTACAGGGGGAGCAAGCCAGTGATTTCTAATGAGATACTCCAGTGCCACGGTCACTTTGCAGTTTACACCATGCTTCTTCCACAGTTATACAGTAACACTTTACATTGTGTCTCTAATTACTGTGTATTTACACAGTAGTTACTTGGTAAATACAGGTGTGCTTACACTATGTTATTAGTTACAATGCACATAATATTTAAATGTTTTTGCACGGTATATGGAAGTGCACAATTGTATCAGAAAAGGGTTAGAGTTAGGGTTCAAAAGATTATATAATCGCATAGTCTTTATTGCTTATTTAAAACTGCATGAAGGAACGACTACTCTGAGGACAGCTCATCAGACAGCAGGATTTGAATGACATGCTGCTGATGTTTAAACAAAGAGCAGGTTTTTATATTTTATTTATAAAGATACAAAAGCAGCAGGGCAGTACATGCAGTTAAGAAGTTTATTATAAAAACTACACAAGGTCCAGTATCGCTTTGAAGACAGCGAGTGGAAAATGCACACCTGCCTCTACATGCTGTAGAGCAGACTGTAATTCTGATAGAGTGCTTACACCTACACAGAGCCAAAAGGTCAAAGAGACTGTGGTTTTTCAACTACGCTCATCAGACTATATCTCAGAGCAAGCATCTAACCACATCTTACATAGGACTACAAGCCCATTGAACATGTAGTTTTGTAGCAAGAAATGTTCATCAATTTTGCGTTTTTGCATTCGCAAAAAAAAAAAAAAATGTACACACCGCAAACACTAGTATCATTTCTACACTGAGTTTATTTATACACAGGTTATTTGTACTGTATGCTGGTTTAGCACACATCCGTCGCCTTGTTTTTGTACGTGTTTATAGTCGGACAGTCACAAAATTAAGATTCAGCAGATATTTATTAGTATTATAGTACATATGAAAAACAAAACTAACTTTTATCTTTTTCTAATTATCAAATGTTTTGAGGTGAACAAAGACTATTGAATTACTGTACACTGACAACGAAAAAGCCCACTGAATAACGGAATTCACTGAATAACAAAATTCACTGACTAATGGAATTCACTGAATAACGGAATTCACTGAATAACGGAATTCACTGAATAACAGAATTCACTGAATAACGGAATTCACTGACTAATGGAATTCACTGAATAACGGAATTCACTGACTAATGGAATTCACTGACTAATGGAATTCACTGACTAATGGAATTCAATGAATAACGGAATTCACTGACTAATGGAATTCACTGACTAACGGAATTCACTGACTAATGGAATTCACTGAATAACGGAATTCACTGAATAACGGAATTCACTGAATAACAGCATTCACTGACTAATGGACTTCACTGACTAATGGACTTCACTGAATAACAGCATTCACTGACTAATGGACTTCACTGACTAATGGACTTCACTGAATAACAGAATTCACTGACTAATGGAATTCACTGAATAACGGAATTCACTGACTAATGGAATTCACTGAATAATAGAATTCACTGAATAACAGAATTCACTGACTAACGGAATTCACTGACTAATGGAATTCACTGAATAACAGAATTGACTGACTAATGGACTTCACTGAATAACAGAATTCACTGACTAATGGACTTCACTGAATAACAGATTTCACTGACTAATGGACTTCACTGTGCTTTATTGCACCTTGCTAGGTTTTTACTGTTAGGCACTTTCGTACAGCACTGGGATGAAGAACAGTCCCTGCTGTCCCTGCATGCTTTTATACTCTCTGTTACGTTGCTGTGTAAATACACTGTTAGGAGTTTCTAAGTTTTCATTCTGAGAAGAAGCCTGCCTGCTTGGGGTTTTGCTCGAGCAGCAAGTGTCTTCACGTCGAAGTTGCCGAGCGGCTCTCTATTCATTTGATGTGGTGACACTAATCAAACCAAACATTATGTTTATAGTATTTGATAAAGTAACATCTGATTAGACTGCCAGCAGGAAACAGTAGCTACAGCTGGTCTGACGAGCTCTCTCCCACTTCCCTTCAGTCAGAGATGAAAACAAACATGACATCAATCTCAGAAGCAAATACAATGAGAATGGGAACACGTTACATCAACTGCCTCGAATTACTGTGTGCTTACATAGTAGTTACTGAGTAAATACATGTGTACTTACACATAATTACAATGCTATTATGCAGAGTTACAGTGTACTTAATGTGTGCATCTTGTTGCATGAAATATGTAGGTATCAGAAAGGGGTTAGGGTTATTGTATCATGCATGATATAACCCTAACCCTAAACCTAACCCTAACTCTAAACCTAAACCCATCCTTTTTCTGATACAATCACTTACACATATCAGGCAACAAGATGTACACATTGAGCACATTGTAATATGCATAATAACATTGTAATTAGAGACACAATGTAAAATATTTACAACAGTGTCCCATGATTTGCCATGTTTATTTTTATATTTGATCACAATTTGCTATTCTTTACTGAGCTTACCTATGCTTTACCCTGCTCTCACTGTGCTTTATCACTTTTTTGCCATGCTTTTACAATGAGAAACTTTTCTAAGGGGAATATCGATGGTGAGTAAGGCAAGGTTTTCTCAGATTCTAGCCCAAGGCATTCCTTCGCTGAGCACTGCATTGTCTCTCAGTCTGCTCTGGAGGCAGCCTCTGTGAACTGCGCTCTTAACCCTTCGTCGACTGGCAGGGAACAGAAACGGCCCGGGGGCGGGCAGTCTTGCATCTCTGTTTTACAGTTTGACTGCTTCAGGAATGTCTGGTAAACCCCAGCTAGAGAAATGTCAGGTTTTGCATATTAACTGAACTTTCCAAAATCAAGGAGCAAACAGGTGCTGACAGAGTCTGTAATAAGAGGCCTGCAGAGTTTACTGGGCTTTTTCACTTTGGTGTTAGTCACACATTCCACTTAACAGCATGCTAACCAATGCTTTAAAAAACAAAGAACACACAGATTCCAAACCCAGTCCTGATTACATGCCTTTGAAGGACTCGGAATTGGAATTGGAATTGAGAATCAATTAAAATGGAATCAGAACTGGAATTGGAACTGGGAATTGATTAAAATGGAATTGGAATTGGATTTTGGAATTAGAATTGAAAAAAAGCAATTGGCCCCCAGCCCTGCTAATGGAACACAAACACAGCAACAGGAAGCAGGCAGACAGTGGCAGGGTTAGCACACGTGATGACACTTCCTTTCTTGTTAATAGCCATGCTGGCCCAAATACAAGAGGCTCTGGTTTCAGGAAACCCCCTCTAATGATGCGAGGCGCAAGTGGGCTTATCTGGAACTGTCCAGTCAGACTGTAGGCAGCTGGCTGTGGGATGCACTAACACTTCTGATGGTGGTGTGGCAAGACCACTGGTAACGTTATCTGTCATCGCAAGAGTTGTCAGGAAACCTTTTCGAGCCTCTGTGTGTCAGTTAATGACATTTTCTTGTACGGTGTGATTTAACTGAGAATGCAGGACTTTTTTTGTTTTAATTCGCCACAGAACTAAAGAGGAAACCTCGACTATTTAAACAGTGTTCTTAGGAATCTTAAAGTAATGGTATCTAACACAATAATTCCATTCCTCTTTCCTGTATTGCAGGTAAAGAACTGGCATCGGGACCATTGAACTGAATGGAGAGACGAGGGCTGGACTTGAAACGCTAACCATCCAGTTCAAAGAGGAACGCCTCACCATTCAACTAGAGCCAGCTCTGGAGTGGAGAGGTAAGCGCAGGGCTTACGCTGATGTCAGTGTTATTAACTCCTCAGCCTCTAGGAGGAGCTCCATTACACCCCCTTCTGTTAGCTACAGAGGTCTCAAACATGCATTGTGAAAGGATCGCGCGTCAAAGAATTGAATCTGGTTCAAGTGCCACTGTAGGTACCTTTTACTGCAGGGAAAGAAAAGACACATGTAACAAAAAGAAACCAAAGAAGATCTTGCAGCCTGGGCAGGAAGAGATAAAGAATGCTTGCAAAGCTTTCCTCTGCAAGTGTAAGTTCACAAGAACCTGGGTGAATGTGCAGACACAAACCAGCCAACCTGCACAGCTCAGAGACCCGGGTGAATGTGCAAACACAAACCAGCCAAAATGCACAGGTCCGGGACCCGGGTGAATGTGCAGACACAAACCAGCCAACCTGCACAGCTCAGAGACCCGGGTGAATGTGCAGACACAAACCAGCCAACCTGCACAGCTCAGAGACCCGGGTGAATGTACAGACACAAACCAGCCAACCTGCACAGCTCCAGGACCCGGGTTTAAAGGGATCAAATCTTCAATTCAACAACACACAGAAACAATTGGGAGGTAATACTGAGTGTCTCTAATTCCTGTGTATTTACACTGCAGCGACTTAGTAAATACATGTGTGCTTACACATACTTACAATGTTATTAGGCATAGTTACTAAATCTAAACCTCTCCCTAACTCTATATACCTAAAACCTTTTCTGATGCAATTACTTACACATATCA
This sequence comes from Acipenser ruthenus, assembly GCF_902713425.1. NCBI lineage: Eukaryota > Metazoa > Chordata > Actinopteri > Acipenseriformes > Acipenseridae > Acipenser > Acipenser ruthenus. Next base: position 715,399 of record NC_081229.1, on the reverse strand, counting down.
TGCAAAAAGATTGACACATTAAGTACATTGTAACTACACATACTAGCATTGTAACTATGTGTAAGCACACCTGCATTTACAAAGTAGCTACCGTGTAAATACACAGTAATTAGAGACACTTAATGTAAGTGCTACCAATTGGGACACACCTTAGCAATAGCAGCATTAATCACCTCCACCTCGTACAAACCAAGGCTTTCAGACCCATCCCCTTGCCTCTCACTAGCACTCCCAATCAGAACAGCAACTACTGCAGCGTCATTGGAACTGCAACTGGAACGGAACGAAACAGCACTGCAATTGCATTTGCAATTTCAGCAAACGATCCTGCTGTCAGTGCGATTGCACTTGTGACTGCGGGAGGCCAGGTCTGCTGCACTGTGCTTTCAAGGAGATGTTGCATCATTGGCAAGGCTGAACTCCCTTCTGGCTGCCTTCGCCTGTCAGAGACGATGCTCTCAATCTCACCACAAGCCCTGCTGCTGTAAAGCAGATATTCGAATATCACTCGGGGTGCTTTCTCAATCTGACTCACGACTGTACGTACAGTAACTCCCCCCACCACCACCCCCCCTCGGCTTGGCACCTTCCTCCCACAAAGCCTGTTTTGAAGCAGCTGAGTCATGTAACCGCGGTAACGCGCTGTGCTGTGCTGCCAAGGACAGGGGAAGAAACCGTGCGACTCGTCCAATCACAGGGAGCCTGACAGCAGCCCCCCCCATCCCTCTCTCTCATTGTTTCACCAGGCTCTTACTAATTGAGTTACTGTTAGTTTTGTGATTCAGATTCATGTTTTGGTGCAAAAGAAAGAAAGAAAGAAAGAAGGAAAGAAAGAAAGAAAGAAAGAAAGAAAGAAGGAAAGAAAGAAAGAAAGAAAGAAAAATAACTGTGTGTGGGGGGGCTTGATTAAATCTAATCCTAGAGTTTAAAGCAATGCTCTATGAAGATACTGCAGGTTGAGAAAAATGAGTCTAGCTTAGAGCCAGGATGGATTGAGGGGGGGATTGAGGTCTTCCACTAACAGAGCATTAGAAATGAAGTGGAGACAGACATAAGAGAGCAGGAGACACTTCTTCACACAGAGAGTGGTGAGGGGATGGGATGGGCAACCAAGCCATGGTGTTGAGGCTGAATCACTGGGATCATTTAAGATCCAACGAGGCAAAGTTTTGAGATCCTGTAAGTGAGTGTGAAACATCGGCACCCCGGAAATTATTCTAGTGCTGAAAGGGGTCATGTGAAAATGTGTATTTCGAGTCTTGGGTATTTGCTGGGACAGTCTGTATCATGTTAGTAATACATTTCAACAAACTGTGAGAGCATCACGTGCAATGATGTGAACGAAAGAAAGGGAAAAAAGGCAATATACCAAAAATGACGTGCCTGCCGAGCGTTAGATATGAAGATAAAAATAGCTACAAATCAGGCGTGTTTGGAGTTTCTGGTGCAATTGTTAGGAGTTTCTGTTGCAAGTTGCTTTCAGTGTGAGGGTGTCGCTCGAAAGTTTGCAAAAGAAAGAAAGAAAGAAAGAAAGAAAGAAATAAAGAAAGATGAGAAGCGTTTGCCTGAAATCGTTGAAGGTTTGTGCAGGAATGACTCATGAAATTGAACGAGTGACGCCTTTAGTGTGCTCTGCTGCAGTAATAACAGAAACTCGAGCTACACATTCGGGAACTGACGCACGCAGGCTTGTGCGATTCAGAACAACCACCCCGTGAAACTGCTGACGAACAAGACCAGGCAGAGCCCCACAATCGAGATGAACAAGGCCAGGCAGAGCCCCACAATCGAGATGAATAAGACCAGGCACAACCCCACAATCGAGATGAATAAGACCAGGCAGAACCCCACAATCGAGATGAATAAGACCAGGCAGAACCCCACAATCGAGATGAATAAGACCAGACAGAACCCCACAATCGAGATGAATAAGACCAGGCAGAACCCCACAATCGAGATGAATAAGACCAGGCAGAACCCCACAATCGAGATGAATAAGACCAGGCAGAACCACACAATCGAGATGAATAAGACCAGGCAGAACCCCACAATCGAGATGAATAAGACCAGGCAGAACCCCACAATCGAGATGAATAAGACCAGGCAGAACCTCACAATCGAGATGAATAAGACCAGGCAGAACCCCACAATCGAGATGAATAAGACCAGGCAGAGCCCCACAATCGAGATGAATAATACCAGGCAGAACCCCACAATCGAGATGAATAAGACCAGGCAGAGCCCCACAATCAAGATGAATAAGACCAGGCAGAACCCCACAATCGAGATGAATAAGACCAGGCAGAACCCCACAATCGAGATGAATAAGACCAGGCAGAACCTCACAATCGAGATGAATAAGACCACGCAGAACCACACAATCGAGATGAATAAGACCAGGCAGAACCACACAATCGAGATGAATAAGACCAGGCAGAACCTCACAATCGAGATGAATAAGACCACGCAGAACCACACAATCGAGATGAATAAGACCAGGCAGAACCACACAATCGAGATGAATAAGACCAGGCAGAACCACACAATCGAGATGAATAAGACCAGGCAGAGCCCCACAATCGAGATGAATAAGACCACGCAGAACCACACAATCGAGATGAACAAGACCAGGCAGAACCCCACAATCGAGATGAATAAGACCAGGCAGAACCACACAAACGAGATGAATAAGACCACGCAGAACCACACAATCAAGATGAATAAGACCAGGCAGAGCCCCACAATCGAGATGAATAAGACCAGGCAGAACCACACAATCGAGATGAATAAGACCAGGCACAGCCCCACAATCGAGATGAATAAGACCAGGCAGAGCCCCACAATCGAGATGAATAAGACCAGGCAGAACCCCACAATCGAGATGAATAAGACCAGGCAGAGCCCCACAATCGAGATGAATAAGACCAGGCAGAACCCCACAATCGAGATGAATAAGACCAGGCAGAAGCGGGTCTAGTTACTGGACAAGGAGGCATTGGTTTGAATGTCCAGGACAGCTGCAATTCACACTATAGAATTATTGTAACACTACATTAAAGTGACTCTAGTTACTGTGTATCTACATAGTAGTTACTTGGTAAATACATGTGTGCTTACACATAATTACAATGTTATTAGGCATAGTTACAATGTACTTAATGTGTATATCTTCTTGCCTGATATAACCCTAATCTTAACCCTAACCCTTTTCTGATGTAATAGGAAGCATATAGGAGGCAGTGTGGTCCAGTGGTTAAAGTCCAGGGCTTGTAAGGAGAAGGTCACCGGTTCAAATCCCACCTCTGCCACTGACTGACTCACTGCGTGACCCTGAGCAAGTCACTTCACCTCCTTGCGCTCCGTCCTGCAGATGAGATGTTAAATCAATGTCCTATTGTAAGTGGCTCTGCGTAGAATGCACAGTTCACAGCCTACTTCTGCAAAGCACTTTGTGATGGTGGTCCACTATGAAAGACGCTATGGAAAAATAAATTTATTATATAATTGAGTACTTATATATACCCTGCAAAAGTACATTCATAACTCTGCATAATAACATTGCAATTATGCGCAAGCACACTTGTATTTACTATGTAACTACTATGTAAATACACAGTAATTAGAGACACTTCATGTAAAGTGGTACCATAGTTACAATATAATTCACAGCAGATTATCTTGTAAAACAAGGGTATGGAATGGGCTACCAAGGGTTACCAAGGGTTACCGAGGGTTACCACGGGATGCCAAGCCACGTTGTTGATGCTGAATCACTGGGATCCTTTAAGATCCAGCTTGACAAAGTTCTGAGATCAAGCAGCTGCTCTGAACTGGATGACCTCTGCCAGTCCGAAAGGCCTCCTCTCGTTCATCGGTTTCTACGTTCTTCTGTTCTTACACACAGCAAAGCTGTTCTACAGCTAAATCATTCCAGAAATACGTTTTGTAAAAAGCAACTCGGATGAATCTATCGCTTTACAATGTTTCCGCTCGATTTCAATAATGGAAATATTAGTTAACCAGCATTTTTCTTTGAATTTTAACCACCGGCTTTCAAACGCTTACACAACGCAGCGTACAATGATTTTCCACTTCCCTCGGCAGATAGCGGAGAGATGACAGCTTTCCTTGAGTTAGCATGCAGGAAACGAAAGCCAGAAATAACACGCGGTGCTAAAAAAACAAAGCGGGGTGATGCGTTTCTAAATGCTTTAACAGTACCGGGGGACCGTCCCTCTCACTGCTGTGGTTTGGAACCATGAAAGACGAGCCCCACACCAGCTCAGGGTGGAGAAATCTCCGTGTTTGTAAAACACTACAATAGTTACAGGGCTTGGGCTAACAAAAAAATAAATAAACACCTGCCAAAACACTGTCAGTAGGGTCTAGTGCCGGAACGGTACAGCCAGGATGGCACTAGCGGTGGCGCAGGTGTTTATCGTGAGCATCTTTCACGTGAACAACCAAACCACAGAAGAAATCGGTTGTTCTAATACATTTGGACACTCAAAGAGCCCAGCGTTTCGTTATGTTTCCAAACCTTTGTCAAGGGCAAGCGTGTTTGAAAACAAACATTGGAGGGATTTATTTATGGGCTTTTTGATGCCATGGTAACCACACATTTATTTCTTTGTGATGTCATTCACTATGTAGCTAATGACGTAACGATCCACTGTTCCTTTCTATTTAAACCTCCAGGCGTCGCGATATCGAGTCTGTTTATCCATTTATTTTCTTGTATTCTTCTTTAGTTCATCCATGGTGTGTCTGTTCTTGTAAAGTGAAACTTTTTTATTTCTTATATTTGATAGACGGTTCCGTATTCTTTTATATAATGATGTACCACCAAGGAAGTGCAACACAATTTCTTTGAGCTAGTGTAGTACCAGATATATGTTCCAATAAACATACTATAGCATGGGATTCTTTCAAAACTGCACAGACCTATATAAAGAATGGAAGAGGGTGACAGGGAAGAGGTATAGAATTACAACCACTTTAATTACTTTTGCTTCACCTACACAGGACTATCACCTAAGCCTGTCTATATTAACATTTGAGATTTGCATTGGCTCTATTTGAATATGCCTCATTCAGCTACAATGACCCCACAGAGTGTGAATAATACACATGAATTCTGTAGAAAAAGATATCCGAAAGAGACAGGAGACAGAAATGAGTTTACCGCTCTGCGAATGATTCCAGGCCCTCGGATTTATGAATGAGTGAGAAAAGGAAACCGAAGCGCTCTCTTAGCAGGTATGACAAGATCTGGTTTCGTGTTCCTGAGAATCTCATCTGAAAGGAACGCTTCAAAGAAACACAAAGTTCAAAGGCTGAGAGAGAGAGAGAGAGAGAGAGAGAGAGAGAGAGAGAGAGAGAGAGAGAGAGAGAGAGAGAGAGAGAGAGAGAGAGAGAGAGAGAGAGAGAGAGAGAGAGAGAGAGAGAGAGAGAGAGAGAGAGAGAGAGAGAGAGAGAGAGAGAGAGAGCACTTCATACCCTGGCAGCATTGACTCGGGGAGGGGAGGGGTGGGGTGGGGTGGGGGGGGGGCTGTCTTGAGATTTGAGGTCACACACACACGCCCGCACGCCCGCACGCACGGATGCTGATACACTCACACGCTCCTTCACTCTCAGGAAATGGCATGTGACAATGGAAAAAAAAACTACAGTTGAGAAAGTTGTTCCAGAACTGATAACAACAAGCTGACACACTTGTGTCCTGGTTTTAGTAACCCTTGTTCTAGCTTGTTCTCATCACCCCTCTATATTATCCGGGTCCCACATTGTAAAGCCATGCAGTTTCAGGCTCTTAATACACCAGCAAGCAATATCCAGGCAGGCATTGGACTAAGGAATTAATAATCAGTGGCAACTACCAATAGCAAGCAAGCCAGGTACATTTAAACCAATAGCAAGCAAGCCAGGTACATTTAAACCAATAGCAAGCAAACCAGGTACATTTAAACCAATAGCAATCAAGCCGGGTACATTTAAACCAATAGCAAGCAAGCCAGGTACATTTAAACCAATAGCAATCAAGCCGGGTACATTTAAACCAATAGCAATCAAGCCAGGTACATTTAAACCAATAGCAACCAAGCCAGGTACATTTAAACCAATAGCAAGCAAGCCAGGTACATTTAAACCAATAACAAGCAAGCCAGGTACATTTAAACCAATAGCAATCAAGCCAGGTACATGTAAACATACTCTCTATAATCTGAGATTACCTCCTTCTCCCCAAACCTCCGTCTCATTTTTGACCCCGATCGGTCACACTGGTCATAAAGCTATTGAGCAAAGAAATCAAATCAGAAAGGCAATGCTGTGTCTCCTTACCTGAACAACAGAACAGAACAGTGCAATTGACAGGCCAGTGCAGTCCGATAGCTCCCACACAGAGGCATTGCCTGCCCCTGGACTGCGCTGTGAGTGCTGAGTGCTGGGGGAGCGGGGGAGGATTGGGGGGGGTGGGGAAGCACGCAGAAAACACCCGACACATTCACAGGCGAGGAGGGCAGCACGCCGGGGGTCTACACAGGATGATACAAGCCTGCTACAGGAGGGAACTGCCTTAGGTGAGGGGTGGGGGGTTCCCCTCTGCAACAAGGGGAAAGCACAGCTAGAAACTCCAGGGGTGAAACAGCACAGCCCCGTCTGATCCACTAAGCCTTTCATTTCCCCTTCTCCACTACGAGGGCCCATCAATGTAGGAGACACCTCGCGTGCAGTATGATTTCACAGCCCTTGCTACCAAAGTCTGTCATTTGCTCCAGTTCATTTATGAAACAGGCTATCTGGCAATCAAAGGGTTAGCATCTATTTCGTCACAGTTGTTAGCTGTGCAGCATTGGTCCCTGGTTCGCAAAAATGATTTAAAAGAGCCTTAGGAAAAATATATACGTGTTACTAAAATAAGTTTAGCCTCTTCTAAAAGTTTCCCATAGTAAAAGCATGGAAAAGTATAATAAAGCACAGTGAAAGCACAGAGAGGTACGGTAAAGCATATATATACCTGTAAAACAAACATGCTAAACTATAGTAAACCATGGTAAACTATGGTAAACCATGGTAAACTGTATGATATTGCATAACTGTGGGGAAAAGGGCAAAAACACAAGGTTAAACTTTCTCTAAGGGTTTGACTAAAACTCAATAACTGATTAAACATCAGCAAAGACAAAACATATCCGCAATACAAACGTTTTAAGCGTGTGTGTGCTCATTAAACATCTTTAAACACAACATGAATTCTACTGTGTTTCTGTGTCTACCCCCGCCGACCAGCCCCTGCAGTCTTTTCACACCCATCAGAGCCTGCAATGAAACGGGACCCTCCACTGCTAAAGCAGCCACGCTGTCGATCTCAGTGGTTCGTGGGCAGCCCTGATGCGCTGCTGTGTTGTACGGTTCCTGGTAATTTTGTTTTTCTCAGTAAACCCAGGTGGCTGAGCCACGGGAGCGCTACACCTCATAGTAACCCTACGAGCGGTGACTTACTCACTCTCGCTGTGAGTGTGCAGCGCTGGCCCCAGCAGCAGCTGCCTTTGCTCCGAGCTCAGGCACTGAGACTGATTAACCGATGAGAAAGGTTACTCTCTTCCCATTGGTGCAGAGGCAGGCAGCCTCGTAACAACAGCCTTGATACACTCGGGGACTGCCCTCAGTGCACTGCAAGAATATATGAGGTGAGGTTTAGTGCCCCCCACTGTAGCTGAATAACAGCCTGCCAGAAATCTGACCTGTTATGCTCTTCTTTTCGCTCTTTATTCTGGGTCCACAGATGTGGACATAAAAGAGGGTGTTACTTAAATAACGTCTCTTGTGTGTAATGTTGAAAAGTAGTTTTTTTAAAAGTGAGTTTATGTTGCCTTTATTTGAATTTTTTTTATATTTGAACTGTAAGGGACATAGGTCTCAACCATCTGAAATACTTCCAGTCAGTAACAGAACCCACGAAGACAAACAGGTTTCCTGAGATTAGGGAATGAGAAACTTTCTTTAACCTAATATTAAGTTTTGGTCAATTTACTCATAAAGTGTGTGATGCCATGACTGACACACCTCTCAGGTTTTACACTGCACTGTGTTTGTGATGCTCTTTGGTGGATTTGTACACTTGTGGGTGAAAGCTGCCGTTGGAGTTGTAGACATTCTTTGACAAGCATTTTGACTAGAAGTCTTTGTTAATGCCTGTAGTAAGCCTATCTCACGCAGTTTTTGTTTACGTTTGACCCAGTTGATGGTTTCAAACCCCTTATTTAGGGGCAGAGAGTGTTTTTATTGATACAATTGCAAATTATAAAGAAACCCTAAACGAGCCAATCAGACAGTAAAAGCATATAGAATTATGAAAAAAAAACTATTTCTCTTGCATCATTAAGTGCTAGATACACAATGGGGTGCTGTATAGATGAGAGTATAGCGCCCCCCTGTGTCTCAATTGAGTTGCATTGGGACTTCTTGTTAGCCGAAGTGGATTCACTATTAGCCCGTTTTACACTGGCCCCTTTTAAGCTGGCTTAGAGGCGGCTTAAATGTTGTTATTTTTTTGTATTGTAAACGCAGCCGTCCTAGACCCATAGCAGAACATTATATATATATATATATATATATATATATATATATATATATATATATATATATATAATGAAAGGCTTTATTTTTAAAATGGTATCATCGATAATACCGTGATGCGTTGTTAGTATGTGGTGAATAAACTTGAGTTCTGGGGGTAGAACGGACACAATTGAAAGTCGCACATGTTTCCTTTTTTAGCTGTTGAACGAATGAGTTTCTCTTTTTCTGAATAGCAGAAATAAGTATTTTTCATAAGTACAAAAATAAACGGGAGTTATTGTTTACATTCACATATAGGAAGAGTTGTGAGACTGATGTGTAAATGTGACACCTGTTTCTTTAAATGTCCACATACCCGAGGAAGACACTTTGGAAGTGGACATTTAAAGAAACAGATGTTCTTTACATATTAGAGGACTCTGACAAGTAGAAGGTACCGATATCCACGTTTTTGATGCTTCATTTCTGATGGCAAAATGAAATCTTATTTAGCACGGTACGACCACCTCGAAGTAGAAACACACAAGTGATACAAACGACAGGCGTGTCATTAAAAAACACGTCCACCTCTGTGTTCTGACAAATACACACACTAAAATACAATAGGTAATCCTATAGTGAAGACACGCCTGTTCAGACAGCCTCTGTAAAGCTCATAGCTCTCCACTGGACTGGACTCGATGGCTCCCAGTTGCACCAGTACTTGCACCAGCTTGTGCTTGCACTGAACTGCTCCATACCTCGCCGTGTTCCACTACCGCTCTCAATTATAACTACCTCCTGTATCTTGTGCTTGAGTTTACTCGTACAGGTATCCGCATTCACGTTATTTTTTGTAACGGCTCTTTGAAATCCTTCTCATCCATTCATCGTACTCACTATGTGCTCTTAATGGGCTTTACTCGTGTAACAAATATTTTGAATACATTCAATTATTAACTAGTATTATCTGTGTTTTGCTCTGATTTGAATTTGATCTTTTGCTACAGATTTTATTGTACTGTACAACTGCTCTTATCTGAAATGTTACACTTTACAATGTGATGTTTTACAATGTGGTGTTTTACAATGTGACGTTTTACAATGTGTTATTCTGAAATGTGATACTTTGTATCGTGGTATTTTGCAATGTGATTGTGACAAAAATAACAGAGGTTGCGACTCAGAGGCAGTTTAAAGTTCAAAATAAAGCTTTTTAATAAACAAAAAATACAAAATAAACAAGCACAAGGGCCAAACAAAAAGGTTTTTTAAAGCACAAAATAAACACAAAACGAAACTTACAAAATAAAGCTTCCAGGCTGGGCGTTGCCTTCACTGGATTCAAAAACCAAAAACCAGCACACACAGAAAAACAACTTGCTTCCTCTTTCTAGAACACTCTCTCCCCTAATGGGAGGCTTAAGCCTCCTTTTATGCCAGGTGGCTCAGTCCTTAATTGAATAATTAATTAGTTGATTGCTCCCACCTGAAGCAATCAATCTGGGCAGGGAGGAGAATTTAACTCCTTCCCTGCCAGTATTTCTAAGGGCAGAGCCCTGCTCTGCCACAGTGATATCTTGCAATAATAATACTTGGAATGTACATATATTAAACTGCGTTGATTGAAAGTACAACAGTTCACCCCACTCTGTGATATTTTATGTTATTATTGTTTAGTCATTCAGCAGACACTTTTATCCAAAGCGTCTTGGGGGTGAACTATGCATACTGCAATTTCATAGTTCTTCCAATAGGACCTCGATTTTACGTCTCAGCCGAAGGACGGAGCCAATGAGGTTAAGTGACACACGGAGTCAGGGGCTGAGCTGGGATTGAATCGGCAGCTTCCTGCAAACAAGTTCCTGTTTTTAACCACTGGACCACCAAGCCTCCTCAGACACTGTTACCAAACAACGGCTGACTTCCCCAATCCCAACAGAAACAACGGGGAGCTGTTCTGAATCTTTCTGCCGATCTGATTGAAATCTGTGGAGGCTGTGTGGTCCAGTGGTTAAAGCAAAGGGCTTGTAACAAGGGGGTCCCTGGTTCAAATTCCACCTCAGCCACTGACTCATTGTGTGACCATGAGCAAGTCATTTAACCTCCTTGTGCTCCGTCTTTCGGGTGAGACGTAGTTGTAAGTGACTCTGCAGCTGATGCATAGTTCACACACCCTAGTCTCTGTAAATCGCCTTGGATAAAGGCGTCTGCTAAATAAACACATAATAAAATCAGTCGATTAAATGGCACGTTATCAATCAAAATCATCCCATATTAATGGGCCAGTAGGTACATACTAACCCCTAAACCTGATGTCTACAACTAACCTAATCTCTACCGCTAAATCTAACTGTTTTACTATTAAAATATTTTTTTTACTGTTATTTCAACACCGATATTTTTTAGCGCCCCCTACATCCGACGTCCATTAAAGTGCTTGATCCGGTCCTACTCTACCTGTTGGGAGGCTAGCGGGTATCTGCTGGCCGATTCCTATGGGATGATTTTTGCTTGATAACTTCCCATTCAATCGACTGATCTCAGAAATGTATTTGTCATTTAAACAGAAGATATTCATGCCCATTTTCCAGCAGAAATACATTGTAAGTGCCAAATCTATTATTCCTGACGGATTGAAAATTGAAACAGCAGAATCAGGCAACCCCGCCCAAATCACATACTGCAGGCGTGTCATGAGTTTCCAGGGAGTGATTGATTGATCTACTGCTCACCTGGGCTAGACCTACCTGTAACTCTTCAGTGCTGCCGTGGAAACAGCGGAGGTAAGTACTGTGGAAGAAATGTCTCAATTTATTGATATTTTTGGTTTTTATATTGGTATGTCTAGGTGGCCTATACCCGTGGACGATTTATTTTTTAATGTAATGTAAAGATAAGTTCTTTGAACATCGTGATGCCTGTATTTATTCTTCTCATTTAAAAGTGAGAATGAGCTAACTGGCCTGAAGTTAGGGTTGAATTCTGATCTAATAAACTGTCCTTATCAATAGAAACACACGGCCACGGAACAACACGGCACCCGCGGTAAGGTAATGCAATTAAAAAACAAAACAAAACAACAGTACCAGTCGCAGTACATATTTGTGACTGACTGTGATTAAACAGAAACGGCCTAAATGGCAAAACGAAAGAGAAAGGTAAACCGACATTTGGAATTGCGAATTTCATGCGACCATGTTATCTACACATTGGAGCGTAAGAGGAAGTTAAAGCCTATAGAAAAGTTTATTCAAATGGGTGTCTTATTTCAGCTCTTACTTCTATCTCAGAAATAAGACACCAATGTTTTGAGTATTAACCCAAACTAAACCTGCCGTGTATTGAAAAACATGTAGGTTTCTAACGGCACTTTGTTTTGTATTTTAGAAATCTTTTCAATGCATTTCAAAGCACATGCCTGCAAAATGTCAGTGATAAATCAAGAGGATTATATATAATTATTTTTTAGCTTATTGTTTAGCAACTGCAGAATGGGGACTTTTCTTTTTTTCTGTTTAAATATTGTTTTATTCATGTGCATCAAACTTTAACAGTGCACAATTGTACAGTCAAGGCATTTTGTGAGTTAGAACTTTCTGAATAGGATTAACTAGCTTTTAAACCCATTCAATTACGTTTCCTCTTACAGAAGGAAAATGGCGATTTTTCTGGTTTTGCTAATTGCAGTGCACTTGACTTTGGCCGGAGGTAAGTCGATGTTCTACATGTTTTCAGTGGTCAGAACTCACTTTGGTTTACCCATATGAAAACAGTACAGGGATCGGTCAATACGTGTGTCATGAGGAAAGACAGCACATTTGTGGCAATACTAAAATAAGCACAGGAAACACAAAGCGCCATTCCATGCCAAATCTTTAAGATTTAATTTTTTTTTTTCAAAGGGAATGCAGATATTTGCTGCATTGTGAACTGAAGCCTGTGCAGTGCTAATAACTTCCCCACAACCGTAATCAACCAAACAAAGCCATTTATAGTTATGATAATCTACGCTGGAGCAATACTTTAAAAAACGATTTTGTGTGAAAGTTGATTGCACTTATATACTGTAGCTATATACATACATACATACACTAAATTCTTCTTAGTTCTGGGAGAATTAGAATCGGCTTTCTTTCTGGTTATATTATAGGTTCCCTGTTGGCAATGGCCTTCCACTCTAGCCCATGTTAAACCTCCCCATATTAGCTAGCAAATACAGGGTACTTACTGCAGACTATATGTACCTTACTGCTACCCATGCTCAAAAATCATTTGAATTGCTTTTTTTTCCCTTATAGATGACTGTTATAAAGTATGCGTTGACAACATTCAAGATAAGCTGATGTGCTTTGAAACAAATTCAGAAACACCGCTGTGTTGTTTAGATGCCAGTTGTGATAAAAAGTGTCAGCTCGAAGGCAATTGCATTTACTTTGACGAACTACCTAGTTGTTATTTAAATACTGAAGAAAAGAAACCAGGTAAGCTTTGTCTATGCTGTCCCACATTACTCTAACAACCTAACAAAAATGTAAACCAGATGCCGGTTTGTATGGAGGGAGATAATCCATTAGTTTTTAAATATATGCAAATGATCAGGGTTGGGAGTCAATTCCTGTTTTTGAATTCCAGTTCTTTTTTTGAATTTTTAAAATCAATTCCCAATTTTAAAAGCTTCAGAGGAATTGGAATTGATATTTTAGAGCTATAATAACCGTTGTGATTTGTTCAACTGCTTTCATTTGAAGCCAATTTAATTGACTGACAAACAGACTTCAATTGAAGTCATTTGTTGCCACTGTGAGAAGCTCATTCTTATAGAATACTGTGAATTGCGATTGTGATCAAGTCTTACCCATTAAATTCCAATATAACCCCGTTGTTCACTAAATATGTTGTCTGTTCTGCAAGATTTATGTTTATTCTTAAACAATACTCTCATAATTCCTTACATTTTTGAGTTCTGAATGCTGTTATGTGTGTTTTAAAAAATAATTATTTAAGCAACAGTTCTGTAATGTCAGGTGTGTTTTATTCGTTGTTCTACATGCATTGCTCCACGTTGGTATAATTTGATTGCTTGGCTCTATATTCATGATTTTACCAATTCTCCCCTTTTTAAAACAGAAAAGTGTGAACACCAGACAGGTAATACAATCTGTTTATGTACTCTTGCTTTTTAAGTGTATTTCATGTTTTGGAAAGCAAATAATTAAGTATTTTACTGCAGTGTAACCTAACTTTTCAGCACACCCCTCATGCACGCTCAAATACACTATTCACACTAAATGCGCAGTAAACGTGAACTTAACATCCCAGGATCAGTGTGCACGTCTTTATTGTGCAATAGTCATTTATATTACAACAAGCGATGTCCTAGTGAATGTGCTCCAGTAGTGAGAACAATGTAAAAATAATCTGGGAAAAAAAATTACATTGGGTCAATTTTTACATGTAGCGATCGAGACTATTAAATTGCAAGCCGATTCTACTTCATCGTACCAGCAGTGGCTTAATCTAGCCTGATTTGTACTGTTTTACCTTGCATGCAAATACATTGTGTGTAAACATGGCAGACGTTTCATGAGCACATAAATCGAAGCCGTGTCTTCGTGCAGTCTTTTATTAGATTTCTTTGTTTTTAAATTGTCTTTGTTACTCTTGTCAGCGATCTGATTTTAGTAATATGGTCTCGCTTAACATACTTTTTTTTTTAATTATTATTTTTTTATTTAACTTTGGAGTAAGGTTACATTTTTAGAGCAATATACTGGCCCAACTAGACTCGAAAAAGACCTCAATTTCCTGTCAAGATAATGGTCTAATGAGGGTAACTATATCTATCTATAGAGATCTCATTCTCTCTGTGTGTGTGTGTGTGTGTGTGTGTGTGTAATTATATATATATATATAATATATATATATATATATATGTATATATTAGGACTGTCAAGCGATTTAAATAAATTAATCGTGATTAATCTCGCAATTGAAAAATAATCTTCGTTAATCTCGGTTTTAATCGCATATTAAATTGATACAATTACTGCATCCATCTAATTTAAATTAGTTTTATTACTGATGCTAATTATTATTATTATTATTATTATTATTATTATTATTTTTGACTGTAAATAAAATTGTTTAAAATATATTTATTTATTTAACCAGTAAATGCACCGCATTGTGACCGTGACCAGAATGTACTAGGGGCAATAATTTAGAAATTACAAATACAACCAACACAATAAAACGTGCGGTTCAAGCTTGATCAGAAAACAGAATACATAGAATATTTATTTTTAAATGTGATTGTGGATTGATTTAATTTTTTAAAAATAATTATAAATATGTAGCTACAGTAAGCAGTTCTAGGAAATTAACTGTTCATTGTAAAGAGAACATACAAAAAAAACACTGTCATCATATCCAAATACTGTAAAATAACAAGAACAATTGTTAGGATTTACAGTACACGCAAAAAAAAAAAAAAAAAAAAAAACCAGCAACGCAGCCTCTTTTGATTCGTGGGCTTGCAGCGATCCTGATTTTCTGTCGAAACTGGTTGGTTTAATTTTTTGTTGTATTGTTGTCTGTAGCAGAAGAGCTGCTGGTCTATTTTGAGAAGTGAAGGCGTGTTCAGCACACAGCAGACGAGATGTACTGTCAGCATGATTTTCAAAAGGGGCAAAATAAAAACTAGGTCGCAAAATTATTTTTAAAGCCTGATTAATGTAACCACGTCACTTGATTTATATTTTAAAAGCGTCAACAACTGGATACACGCCTCATTTAATCCAAACACCTTGAAAGCCATATACTAAGTGACCCAAATCAAGCTTTTAGAAATCACTTTGCGATCTAGTTCATATTTCGCCCCTTTGGAAATCATGCTGTCAGTGTGATACTGGAACTCACTTTAACTGTAGACAAGTAAGCGTTTTTCTGTCCGATGAGCCGTCAGAACGTTTTAAAATAAATAAGTAAATAAACCTCCCATTCAATTTTAGTGTTTTGCTCTATTAAGGCGGTGAAGTGACTAACTTCCTGTTTAAACAATAACTGCACTCACACGCAATACAATGTTGCGGCAACCAGGATTGAAGTACGGTGTGCCGAAAGGCTCAAAACACAGCAGCGCGATTAACGTGAGTTAAAATAATTAATCTCTAAAAACATTTACGCGTTAATCGCAGAAGTTAACTGCGATGAATTGACAGCCCTAATATATATATATATATATATATATATATATATATATATATATATATATATATATATATTAGTGCACGTTATTGTGGTGCATGGTGACTCTGCAGCTGTGAATAGAATATTTTTTTTGTGGAGGCTAAAGCATGATTGTGTGACGCTGCCTCTTCTATTTTGGGGTTTGCAGTGTCTGAATGTAGAGCTCAACATATTAGTTCAATGCATGTTTCAAATATTTAAGTAGCATCAACAATAATACAAACATTGAATAAATTAACATATGCATGTCAAAGTAATTTATATATATATATATAAATTATTTTTTTTTAAGTGAGAAAAATAATCTCTGAAGAAAGCTCCAACAAATCTGGTAAGATGTGTTTCTGTATCTTTAAAAAAAAAAAAAAAAGTCAAATCTGACGCCGAGAACAATTTTTTTTTGTGATGCAAAGCTTGTACAACAGGAGGAACATTAGGGATTATTGGAGAGGATTAGGTTCAGTTAAAAAGGAAATAAATGTAGTACATAGCTATGGAATCTTAATTTCATTTACACTATCTGAAGAAAGCAAAAATGTATCTAATTATTAAAACTGTAAGTTCTCATATTAAGTAATTTTAATCATGCACCAGTTTTACTGCTATTGTCTCCTCGCCTGAGTAACATGTTTTGAGCTGTTTTGAAATTGCAAACTGGGATGCTAGCTGCATGAAGTTTCAGTTGGATTCATTTATTTATCTACTTTTCTAGGATACCAGATGACAGACCTGCTACTCCTTTTGACTCTAGCAATTGTTCTCATGGTGTAAGCATTTTCTATTTGTATTGTGTGTTTAGCTTGTTGGAGATAAATACAAGAATGTAACCAAATCCAGATTATTATTATTATTATTATTATTATTATTATTATTATTATTATTATTATTATTATTTGTTTATTTATCAGACGCCTTTATCCAAGGCGACTTACAGAGACTAGGGTGTGTGAACTATGCATCAGCTGCTGAGTCACTTACAATTACGTCTCACCCGAAAGACGGAGCACAAGGAGGTGAAGTGACTTGCTCAGGGTCACACAATGAGTCAGTGGCTGAGGTGGGATTTGAACCGGGGACCTCCTGGTTACAAGCCCTTTTCATTAACCACTGGACCACACAGATTAAAAGAATGATACATGGTAAATTACATAGCATTTTGTAGATTACCTTTTTTTGTGCAGAACATGTGCCAACAGTTAATAGCATTTTGATGACATAGTTGTAGGTCTTTTTAAAAATGATAAAAACTCACTCAAGATGTATAAAGTGTATTTTATTCCACATTGAAAACACAAGGAGTATACAGTGGTAATACATCACTCTTAAACCTGCCATGTGCTCCTTCATTAAGCATCTCCTATTGAATTAAGGACTACACAAGATTTAAGAAATAATTACGTAAGTCGTTGCATTTCCTTGTTTTACAGATATCTACGTTGACACAGAGGCACATATAGATAGAACGTTGGCGGGGTTTCCATGGAAAAATATTCAAGAAAACACTTTTATTAAACTAGGTTTCTATGACGGTTGTAGGTTTTAGGCCCTTATAAATTGTACCATGAAATTATCTTAGGGTGCTAAAAATATCCAGCACTTGCAATATTATCACTAATAACTCTTTCTTGTGTCTTGAATGTATCTTTTCCTAATCCGCTTTCTCTGTCCACTACAGCAGAGGCACCAAATCATAAAATCAAACAAAAGTTAGGTGCTGATGTGAATTGTATCTTCATTACTTGCAATGGGATTGTAATCAAATTAATTTTATGGAAATATATATATATATATATATATATATATTCATTTTTGTCTATTAATATTTAATTGTAAATAAAAGAACAAAATGGAAAATGGGTTGTGTGTGTTCCTTTCTGATATTAAGTGTCAATCCCACTGAAACAAAATCGCATTCAGGCGCGTATGTGTATTTATGTGTACTGTATATCAGGAATGCATGCTTCATAATCTTTATTGGTTGCGGTTTGTGTGGAATATATCATGCTAATGCTCCTTATATTTTAGATAACAGCTTAAACTGTTTATTGGGGGGATATTTAAAAAAAAAATCCTTTTATGGTCAGTTTTTTTTTCCTATCATAACCATATAGTAAATATTTTAACCATAGCACAGAAAGTAGGAATTAAGAGGAGACAGGAGACTACGGATAAGGGTGGTGAGGTATGGAAAGGGTTTCCTTGCCATGTTGCTGATGCTGAATCACTGGGATACTTTAAGAGCCTTTTAAACAAAGCTGGGGAGAATCCGCTGCTGGAAACCAGACAAGCACAGATGGGCTGGTGCACATAATAAACTAATAAGCAACAAATATTTTAAGTAATTTTAAATTGTTTAGAGACTTTCAGAACACACTAAAAAGGAACTGTATTTTCTTGTGCATAATACTCCAAGTAGAATTCCTGCTGCTGTTGCTCCTGCTTTGCAAATAAGGTAGACATATAAATGCATTGGGAGCTGTGCGTCACACTCATTCATTTCTAAACAAAAAGAAAAAAAGCAGACTAAATAATACATACTGAAAGATATATTGGTTTCTACTACCTCAAAAATATTAGCATCTGAAAATTATTCAAAGTAATCACAACCTAAAACAAGCTAATCTGATTATAAATGTTTGTTGTGAAAATGAAGCCACACCTCCAGATCTTACCAGAGTTAATTTTATTTTTTATTGGGAGATTTAGAGTTTGACAATAGTTTTTTAAAAAAGTGAATACCTTGCAGTCCATAATCGTCCCAGTCTTCTTCCAGAACATGCAGGCTGCTGCCATTGCCAGATTTTCTGAACACCTTTCCGTTGATGTTACAGATCATCTTACAATAGTATGTGTTTGTGTCGTTCATCTGTAGGCTGGTGATGTTCAGAGACGTGCTGGTGTCAGCGTGGTGTCCTATAGTGAAGCGGCCTTCATATAGCCCTTCATGCTTGATGTTCTTTACAGGTCTAGAGGTTGCAGGATCTGGGATGTACCAGAAGGGGTTGCAATCTTGCACTTGTTCTTGATCAGATTCGATTTTGCAGTGAAACTCAACTGAACGTCCCACAAGTTTGCGGGTCTCTGTGGGCCACTGGCGCACCCAGACTCCACTGGAAATGGGCACTAAAAGAACAGAAGAGGAGCAGAAACTGTGAGGAGGAAGAAATCTCAATGTTGTAAATACTGTAGCCCAGGGCTGTGCAGATACTCATACTATTTATTGGCAGGTATTCAATAAATCTGTTCATTAATGTGTATTTCAAAACAAGAAAAGATGTCCTTCTCTCCCGTTTACAGTAGAGTGCCAATCAATGGCAATTAACTTCTGTATTTGAAAAGCTGATTGAAAGATTATTTTCCTCTCATCCGTACCGGGCTATAAACTGACTTACCATTGAACACCTTCATCACTCTTACTTTTAGAATACAGTATAGACACATCTACTTATTGTCCCATTGGTCTGATAAATGTAGATTGTAATAGCTTTCATTCATTTTCTTGTAATTATATATATATATATATATATATATATATATATATATATAATCACCGTTTTATGTATACATTTTAAATGCAGTAGCTCCTTGTGTGTTTCCATTAATACATGCTGTGCAACTGGTTGGTAAGCATTACTATTTACTAAAATCAGTTTGTGTTTGTGTCGGTGTAGTTCGTGTTCATACCAGTTGCAATTATTAGTTTAATATTGTATTCTTGTAAATTCTGCAAAGTTTACTGCCTGTAGATAGTGAGTTTGTCTCCCATGACATGAATTTGGTAATTAATAGAGAATTCTGAACAATAATCTATCGAGAAACACTTAGCTTGGTAATTCTTTTTAGGAGATTTAAGCAATTAGGTTTTACAGCAATTCTAGTAATCATTAACATACTGTAAGGTTAAAAAATAAACATAACTTTGCTTAACAAATTATTATCTCTAAGATACAAAATGATAATAATAAAATGGCATACACAACTTCTGGAGATGTGGATGGTTAGTAAAAGACAAACCAACTCTGCTTACCTGGTAGCAGTAGAAATACATGAAACAAGAGAAGACGACACATCATTGAGGCTGTATCCAGAATATATTGTAACGTTAACAAGACAGCAGTGTTTAATACTTGACCGTTTACTGGCAGCTTCTTTCCAGAGCACTACCACAAGGTAGAGGACTGTGGCACATTCAGACACAAAAGCTAAATATAACAAAAACCAAGTCATGCAGGAAGGAAGTCAAAGTTTGGTCAGCATGTTAAAACAACACATCATCTTTTTTATGTGTAGGGTTTTATAAATATTTTATATGGGACATTTTTTTAATTTTGTAAGGGAAGTTAAATCATGAAGTTGCTTATGTTTTCCTTCCCTGTCAGATTATATATTATAATGTTATATTATGTATGGAACACATACAAAAAAATATATATACTTCACTATTTATTTAGTGTAATAGATGGCTTTAAATTGACACGAAATGTACTTTTTTTTTTTTTGAAAGAGCAGCGTGGACTTGAGAACCTGAGGTTGGTGTGCTTGCTACAGATTGCTCATGGAGTGTGATGCTGACATTTAATGTTTAATTTCCTGCAATCAGATACTATATACATGTAAAACTGCTTATCATGTCAGAACAAGTTGAAAAATGTTGAGTACTCTATGTAAAATTTATTTTATATGAAAATCTTTGGATATCAATTAAACATTGCTTATTTGTTTGTGATGTCTTGTTTTGCACTATAGCGGTACCCATTAACAGCTTCTTTTGAAAGTACCTACAACCTCTCTGTCAAGACCAGTCAAGGAACCGACAACATGTGGCCTCTATAATGGGGTAGATTCAATAATGAGGGTCTATGAACACGGAAATGGGACTGAAGAAACAACCATGTATCTCTGACAGGAAGAGACACAGGAAATCAATGAAACCACACATTATATTGGTTGGCTTTAAAATCTAGTATACACTGTATTCCGTTCAGACTTAACAATGCTGTACACAATCATCCTGCTTCATGTGTTCCAGATGCTTCCAGGTAAGAGAACTGTATTAAATAAGGTCTATTAATATAAAAGTGTTGGCATTTTGGCATCTTTGTGATTTTGAATACTTAATTGTTTCTTGATGCCTCCATGCTGACACGTCGATCTAAAGTGAACCTAGGGTCTTGATAATCTAGAACTATAACAGGTCACTGTAACAATTAAACCAAAGTGGCCAGATTATTTGTAAGCATGGTGTAAATTTTCACTGTTCTGCAGATGACACGCAGTTATACATCTCAGTGAAACCAGGCAATATTACTACAACATCAGTCCTTCTGCAGTGTTTTACTGACATAAAGACTTGGATGTCCCAAAATGTTCTGCAACTTAACTCAGATAAGACAGAAGTTTTGATAGTGAGTGCTCAGCAACATCTTGACCTGTCAAAAATAAACTTGGATTACCTAACTCCTAATTTGAAATCTGAAGTGAGAAATGTGGGTGTTATTTTTGACTCTACTTTAAGTTTTGAGTCACACATCAAAACAATTATAAAAGTTTGCTTATACCATCTCAGAAATCTAGCCAAAATGAGATGTTTTCTGTCTATTTCTGATGCAGAGAAAGTAGTCCATGACTTTATTTCTTCAAGATTGGACTACTGTAATGCTCTGTTTGCTGGACTTAGATGCCAAGCTGGATCACGACTACAGCGTGTGCAACATGCAGCTGCAAGGGTCCTCACAAATACAAAAAAAGAGAGCTCGTATGACTCCAGTTCTGGCTGCTTTGCACTGGCTCCCAGTAATATATAGAATTGATTTTAAAATTGTTTGCTCACTTTTAAAGCACTGAATGGTTTGGCACCTGATTACTTGTCTGAGTTGTTGTCCTTTTTGTAACTCTGTGTGAAGTGCCTTGAACCTCTTGATATGAAATGCGTTCAACAAATAAAGTTTTATTATATATTTCTAAAACAAATTAAGTTGATATAAAAATCCGTAGAATAATTTGTATCTAATAGATACCAAGAAATAAACAACCAAAATCAGAAATTGCATTTGATATTTTAGTTCTTAATGCCTAATGAACAACAAACAGGTGAAGAACATCAAAGCATTGAGATTCCTTCATCCTCTTCTGTTCTTTTAGTGCCCATTTCCAGTGGAGTCTGGGTGCGCCAGTGGCCCACAGAGACCCGCAAACTTGTGGGACGTTCAGTTGAGTTTCACTGCAAAATCGAATCTGATCAAGAACAAGTGCAAGATTGCAACCCCTTCTGGTACATCCCAGATCCTGCAACCTCTATACCTGTAAAGAACATCAAGCATGAAGGGCTATATGAAGGCCGCTTCACTATAGGACACCACGCTGACACCAGCACATCTCTGAACATCACCAGCCTACAGATGAACGACACAAACACATACTATTGTAAGATGATCTGTAACATCAACGGAAAGGTGTTCAGAAAATCTGGCAATGGCAGCAGCCTGCATGTTCTGGAAGAAGACTGGGACGATTATGGACTGCAAGGTATTTACGTGATCATATAAACGTTGCCTTACATATATAACTTCTACATCTATGTTTTCATGCACTTTAACATCTCTCCTGTATTATGGTCTTATGGTTGTTCTAAATCACTCTGCTGCTGCTTACATGCTTACAAACTATTTTCCAGCGTTGGAGTGTCTTTTCAAAAGTAATTGTAGCACGATAAATTATATTTAAAAAAAAAAGATTCAAAAACATGCAGCTCCTCAATCACAGTTCCCAAACCGGTTAAATATAATACATGTTTTTTTGAAAAGGTGACACTGCTATACCAAGAAATGTCAATGCCACTATATATTATAGAAAGTTACATCCTTTTAAATAACACAAACTGTGCCAACTAGAGCTATCACATTTGTAGCTGACCAACTGTAAAATCAATAAATCTAGATGTTTCTGAACTGGGGACAGGAGACATATGTTCATGCATTACAGGAAGTTTGACCTAATTTCTACAATTGTCAGGTGCAGCAACCACATCAGTCCTGTAAATAAGCAGAAATACCATTGCCATGTTGACTGATAAATGTACATAATTTACTTTAACCATACCTGTGGCAGGAGTGAGACTCAGAGCACTTTTATTTTACAATTTTAAAAAAAAAAAACCCTCACTCAAAACCACTCCTGTTCCAGCTGGGCCTTCCCCTTTACTGACTCTTCTCCAAAACTCACCCACAAACAAAGGCTCTGGCTCCCTTTATATACCATGTGGTTGGGACTTGATTGATGATCAATTATTCAATCAAGACCCAGCCACATTCCATACATGGATTTGGCAGGGATGGAATTAACCCCATCCCCGCCAAACTTAAATTAAAAGTATTTCAACTTTATTAAAACTAAACTAAAACACACTATTTACATGTGCAGGACTTCTGCCCTGCCACAATGCCACTCAACCTCAGTTTCCATTTTGCTCCAGCAGTTATTTTGTATATTTTTGTTATGCGTCATGAGAATGGGCTTGGCATGATATGACACTATACAGATTTACATTGTACAGTAAAAGGTATTTTATTGTATATTTAAAGTTGCACCCATGTCGCTTATAAAATTGTTAACATGTTGCAAAAGATTAACCCACAGGAAATCAACCCACAAACAACCTTGTTCTTTTACATTTACGTCACAGCCTGCACATGCACTGCATGATCCTTCTCATCAGCAGTGTTGGGTTACATGTCCATTTTGTTTTATATTTAAAGAATAATTTAATGATTTAAACATCTGGGTGTAAACATTTCGTGTACAAACCCCCCCCCCAAAAAAAAAAAACTGTAATGTTTTGCACTCTACAGTTCTACATAATATAAAATCAGTAATACAATTCATGACTTGAAAAATCAAATTGCTGCTATCGGAGACACTGTGTGTGTGTATATATATATATATATATATATATATATATATATATATATATATATATATATATATATATATATATATATATATATATATATATATATATATTATTTTAAACAAATTAAGTTGATATAAAAATCCGTAGAATAATTTGTATCTAATAGATACCAAGAAATAAACAACCAAAATCAGAAATTGCATTTGATATTTTAGTTCTTAATGCCTAATGAACAACAAACAGGTGGAGAACATCAAAGCATTGAGATTCCTTCATCCTCTTCTGTTCTTTTAGTGCCCATTTCCAGTGGAGTCTGGGTGCGCCAGTGGCCCACAGAGACCCGCAAACTTGTGGGACGTTCAGTTGAGTTTCACTGCAAAATCGAATCTGATCAAGAACAAGTGCAAGATTGCAACCCCTTCTGGTACATCCCAGATCCTGCAACCTCTAGACCTGTAAAGAACATCAAGCATGAAGGGCTATATGAAGGCCGCTTCACTATAGGACACCACGCTGACACCAGCACGTCTCTGAACATCACCAGCCTACAGACGAACGACACAAACACATACTATTGTAAGATGATCTGTAACATCAACGGAAAGGTGTTCAGAAAATCTGGCAATGGCAGCAGCCTGCATGTTCTGGAAGAAGACCGGGAAGATTATGGACTGCAAGGTATTTACATGATCATATAGTTGCACCCATGTTGCTTATAAAATTGTTAACATGTTGCAAAAAATTAACCCACAGGAAATCAACCCACAAACAACCTTGTTCTTTTACATTTACGTCACAGCCTGCACATGCACTGCATGATCCTTCTCATCAGCAGTGTCGGGTTATGTATCGATTTTGTTTTATATGTCTTGAAAATTATTTAATGACTTCAACATTTCGTGTACACCCAAAAAAAAAAATCTATAATTTTTTGTACTCTGCAGTTTTACATCTCTCTGAATATGACAAATATTCACAAATGAAATGCTTTCACGATATACTGTGGCTCAGTTACCCCACTGTGGGTGAATCAATACGAATGTGTAACAGTGCTAGCAAAGTAAAGCAGTCTCTCTGTCTCTCTCTCTTTGTATATATGTATAATTATAAACAATAGGCATAGACAATGGGTTTAAGTAATGGAGACTGGAAAAAGCAGATTGAGCATGAGGAAGAAGTAAACAGGGCAACACATGAGATGAATATGAATGTGTCTCAGGACAGGGTGTTTCTGTTGATTTCATCTTATTTATTTGTGCTTTTTTTCAGACACAGAAGCTCTCGTACATCTTTTGATTGCCGTGAATGTCTTCACTTTGGTTGTTACTACACTGATTTGCTGTGTGTATACCCTGAGAAAAGTGCTGCAAAAAACTGACTTGTCAAATGGAATGTAAAGCTGCTGCTTAATTATCCAAATTGAAATAAACTTTTCCACACTTGAATTTAACGTTGCTATTGTGTTTCCTAATACTCTACAATATTGTTAGTAATTATAAAATTACAAAAGAAAAATAATTTAAATAAGGGGTTCCCTGAGCATCTGAATTTCTACCTCCTTTACAAAGATGTTCTTCTGAGAATCAATAGTTCCTACCTCATTTTCATGGCTACAAAATATCTTAATGTATTACACTAATGAAAAAGAAAACCGCAGTCCTGAAAAAGACCCTCTTCCCACATTGCAAAAAACAAAACAAAAAACCAACTAATCATTCCTGCCAAGAAGGAACAGTTCAAAACAGTTCACTGACTTCTGGCTTGAATTATTATAAAAGTGTCTGCTTGCACAAGATCTTCCACATAAAGAATGCAATACAAAACAGTCATGATGACTGGAAGTAAACAAAGCACATACAGACTGAAGAAGTCAGGGGCTCACACAATGCTGTAATACATCACTCACCTTTCAGAGCAATGCATTTATTTCTGAGCCAGCTTTCTTTATTGAAACATCAGAAGACCTGTTGAACCATGCACCAGGTTTAACACATGTATTTATATACGCATATCTATTAACACATGGCTTTGCAACTCAATGCGAACATATTGTTGACTTTGGATACCAGTATCTCTGCTCCATTCAATCACGAAACCTGTTGTAAAATGTGTAAAATGAACTGGTTTCATTCTGATAAAGAACCCCCAATCAAATGCATACTCTCAGAAGGGAGTGCCCTGAAAAATATAATAAGTTGAAAAGCCATGAATTAAGTTGATGGCATATGAAAATGAATTATTAATTATTACAAATGTTAAAAAGTGAAAGCCTGTGGTCCATTTCGGGGGTAATTTTTTAATTTTATTTTAAGTGTAGCCAGGGCTTAAAGTGTGAAATATATTGCATTAGAATGAAGACACAAGGACACAGGGATATTTTAAAAGACAGATTTTATATATTAGAGTTCTGTTTTCGTTTCTTTCTTGTTGTTTTATTAATTTCGTACAGTTCTTTTACAGGGTTAACAGACACACGGACAGGTACCAAGGTGATATGAACAAAGGTCTGCTCCGCTCTCCGAAGTTCAGAGCAGACGCCGAGAAGACGTTTCTACACAAATCAGAATTTTAACACAAAGTCGGACCCCCCCCCCCCCCCCAACCCCCCCAACCCCCCCGTGCAAACCAACCGCAGCACACAGAGACAGGAGGGGCACACAGAGACAGGAGGGGCACACAGAGACAGGAGGGGCACACGACAGGCATCACAAGAGGGGTTCTACTCAACATACTGCCAGGCAAGGCGCCAAGGTAAATGTGGTTGTTTCAGGATCAGGGACATGTATTCAAACACGACTTCAATGCATTCAGTGTCAGGAATCACCGCGCTCCTATCAGTCCCTGCGACAGAGATTAGAAAAGGGTGCATGACTGACATGTGCAATACATAACACTGGAGAGTCCTCCTCTTCCATCTCTAACAGGTCGTGTGACGGGAGGACGTTTTTATTGTAATATCGACTCCGCGGTACGATACTTTCGTGTAAGATGGCCGCTGCTAGATTCACGAGGCAAGTTCTTCCCAAAATCAAATTAAAACTTTCCAGAAGCGTAAAGAAAGGGGCGGAGTATTAAGCAACCACCAGAACAACAGCTTCAAACTATGAGTAACATCTCCAATGTACGATACCCTTTCCCCAGATCCAGAAACTACTCCAGTCCCAGGCTGCAGAATGCAGACCGGGCCACAACATTTCCTCACTAGGTAACTCAAAACTAAACAGTTCTCTTAAAAGAAAAAAATGTAACTAGCTAAAATCTAAAACAATTTCAAGTACACCGCAGTGAACAGTCTGTGGGATTGATAAATTTCCCCGTGCTGGTTGAACAGTCTATTTTTGGCAGCCATGTTTTTATTTATTTCCCCTCCCCTCCCTCTACCCAGCACCGGAGTCTCAGGTTAGGTGACACGGAGCCTGAAAACTACAACTAAAGAAAGAAAGAAAAATCATTTTCATCAAAATCGTGTCCAGCCATTCTGGCTGGTTCCATGATACTGTATGCCCTGGTGTTGCTGGTGGTCACATCTAGAAAGTGCCCAAAATATATAAATAATTAAAAAAACAACATGCAGATCATTGTGTTTTATTATTTTATTTATTTCGTTTTTTTTAATGCCTTCGGACGTCTGGGGGGAGAACATAGTGAGCTACGATTTCCAATGTTACAATAACCCTCCTTTAAAATCTAAGAAGATACCAACGACAGTGAAAAGATACCGACACTGAATCCACGAGCCACGAGCGAGATTCAGGAGGTCAGGACACAACGCGAGAGACAACAAACAGAAAGGGCTCTGGAGGAAATATACAACCACAGCACAGAATAAAAACAGGAGTTAAAAACGAAACAAAATATATACATCCTATTGCAACAGATTCATTGCAAATCCGTTTGCCTTCAAGAGTTCAATCAGATCAATGTGCTGTAAAATAATAATAATAATAATAATAATAATAATAATAATAATAATAATCTGAAAATCGGATATTTGTGGTTTTCGCACACTGATCTGCTGTCCGCGAGGTCGCACAGGCGGTGTGAGGAAATCGCTCGGTTTCATTTCAGCACCCTTGTCTCCGCGGACGGTACAGCGCCGGTCTGGAAATATCTGTTAGTTCCGCAGTTAAATTAGGATGACATCCAAGTATAAAGTATATATGAAAACAGAAAGCTCGCTCCTTCCTTCTTGAGAAACAGAACAATGCATGTTTCCTTTGTTTCTGATTTTTTTTTAAAAGCAGGAGAATCCTTTTTGAAAGACACTAAAACTTGTAAAGATAAGGCAGGACTTATTTAATTTAGCAAGGTCGAAATAAAACAAATGCTAGAACCACGCTTTCTGTAATTAAAGCCGTTTCACATTTTTACTTTTTATGCACTGCATGAATTTGGATAACATATTACATATATATATAAAACTTTATGTAACTTGAGTCAAATGAATAAGGGAACGTGGGAAATTGCAGGCCGGTTTCCACACGAGAGCGTTGCGTTTTTCGTTTAGCGGGGGAGTTTGGACACGGTCCCTAGCGGAGTTTAGTGGAAAGCATGTATTATTCCTGCTGTGAGACGGTTCCTGTGGGCGTGGCCGTTGACTCCGCCCCTCTCTCAGTTCATTTGCTCTAAGAATTTGTAGGTGGGGTTCTCGTAGCCGTGATTCTGCATCTTACTGAGCTGCCTCTCCTCCGGGGTCAGCATGGGGTCAACCTGCTGGGAAACAGAAGAGAGTTTGGAAATCAATCACAAACCAACACCATAAACAATCATTTGTAATGTATACTGAATCAGGCATGGATAACAGCATGAACTGTGTATTATTAAAACATGACTTATAATAAGAGACAGGGTCAACTGTACATATTAACTTATATAAGAGCCTGGGTCAACCATACATAAAACTTATCCATTGGAAGTGCAACACTGCTCCTATCCACTAGGTGGAGCCCTGCTCTCAGCTCACCTCCACAATCCCGTGGCTGATCGTCCCGTAGGGCTTCCTGCGCACCAGCAGCAGGCTGATCACCATCACCATTGCTATGGCGACCGCCACCACCAGCAGACCCACCATGGCGCCGCGGTTGAAGGTCTCCAAGGCGTCCGGTTCCTAGGAGACACGGGGAGGGACCGGTCAGGGTTTCTATTGCAAAACTCCTACTGCTAGACCAACACAGAGCAGGGTTACAGACTAGAAGGTAAAGCTTCGAACCCTCGGAACAGCCAGATTAACAGAATCCCGAGAGCGTAAACTACAGCCCGTGTTAGACGTGCAAGTGACATGCAAAGAGACAGAACTGTCCAGCAGCCTTGGGATCATTAGCCAGTTATTGACAATGGAAAGGCAGCCGTGGCGGTGAGAGCGAGGGACTCACCAGCTCGTCTCTCTGGATATCCGAGGATCTGTAAACCACTTCTCTGACAGCCACGGTGGTGTTGACCTGTGGAGAGGGGGTGGGGGGAGACACACACGGGTTCAGCAAATTCACATCCCAGAGCTCAGGGGTGCACGCCTTGGCAAGCGTGTTTTAACACTTAATCCACAGTTGCGGACATGAAGAATTCTAATTTTTGATGTCAATCTCGATTTCACAAGAGCAGCTGCTACTTCTGATATCAAGAATGAAAGTAATCTTCATTTTAAAGAATTTTTGTTCCAGTATCAGTAATTTTATTACTGCCCAAGACAAAGTGCAATACTGCTGACATCCACTAGGTGGTGCCAGACACCCATGCTAAATGGATGCTGTGTCACCCTGACGAGGAGCTACTCCAGCTGTCCTGCTCACAGCTCACATTTATTGCACTCATTATATGAACAATGATCATATTGTATATGTGTATGTTTGTATGTATGCACACTGTTCAAATTGAGTGTACAATGCACAGCCGCATTCCAGTTACCTTGTCTTCGTAGTCGTAGTTGGTCTTCTCTACCGTAGAGTAGTCATAATCATCCATCGCAGAGGCTGCCGAGGACAGAGACATGCAAAGAGTCATTGGCAAGGACTGGGCAGTGGATTTGTCACAGAGAGAGAGCTCTTTCCCTGCGGTTAGGCTTAGACTGGGTAAAAGAACAAAACAAGAAACAAGCTGCCAGGAACGTGCATGCACTGGCCGGCTGTCTCTGTGAACTCACCTTTCTTGGTGCTTTGCTGAGAGTCTGCTGCAGCATCATTGACACGGGCAGAGAGAGAGAGAGAGAGAGAGAGAGAGAGAGTCAGCAAAGAGGTCACGCCAGGACACCAGATATTCAGCATTACGAAAGAGTCTCACCCTGGTCTGTGTTGTGGAGGGAGTCCTGGGCGGCGTGGGGGAGCAGGGGGTAGGGTCTGGTCTCAAAGGCCTCCTCCTGCCCCTCCTCCTCCTCTTCGTCACCATCATCATCATCATCATCATCCTCGTCCCGCACCTCCGCGCTGTCCATCGGCAGGAACTCCTCTGTGGTGCGCGTCTCCGAGAACGAGGTGGTCATGAGCTCGCTGGCGTCGGCCCGCTCGGAGCGGAGCAGCTCCTCTGTGGAGGAAAGCATGCTGGTGAGCTTCATTCAGAACCTCAGAGGAGAGCATTCCTTTACAGTGCTTTCCCATGCTTTCACTGCACCAAACTTAATCAATATAATGTAACATGCAGACTCACGGATCTCATCGTGCAGCTCCTCTGTGGAGGAAAGCATGCTGGTGAGCTTCATTCAGAACCTCAGAGGAGAGCGTTCCTTTACAGTGCTTTCCCATGCTTTCACTGCACCAAACTTAATCAATATAATGTAACATGCAGACTCACGGATCTCATCGTGCAGCTCCTGGGCCAGCCTGGGCACCTTGTAGAGCAGAGCCAGGCTCTGATTCATCCGTTCCTCGATCACATGCAGGTGGGTGTAAACCTGCAGAGAGACAACAAGGAGAGGGGGCGGGGCTTAGAGACGACAAGGAGTCAGAGCGAGGGGGCGGGGCTCCTGAGAGCGACAACAATGAGGGGGCGGAGCTTAAAGACAGCAAGGAGCCAGAGTGAGAGGGCGGGACTTCTCAGAGAGACAACAATGAGGGGGAGGAGCTTAAAGACAGCAAGGAGTCCGAGTGAGGGGGTGGGGCTTCTGAGAGTGACAACAATGAGGGGGCGGGGCTTAAAGACGGCAAGGAGTCAGAGTGACTGGGCGGGGCTTCTGAGAGTGACAACAATGAGGGGGCGGGGCTTAGAGAACCAAGAAGTCAGAGTGAGGGGGCGGGGCTTCTCAGAGAGACAGCAAGGAGTCAGAGTGAGGGGGCGGGGCTTCTCAGAGACAGCAAGGAGTCAGAGAAACTCAGCAGCTTTTATCATCCCCCTTATCACTGCAGACACACCGCTCTCGCACCAGCACCGTGTGGAAGACTGAGACACACTGAGGTTTAAAGGGAAATGATCCTATGCTCACCATGTAGAAGAAGCACAATGACAAGTCGCAGTGCAGCAGCAGGGCTGATTTCACTACAGTCCTCACTCTGTTCTCTGGTCAACAACAGATAGAGATTCATAAAGACTCTTTCATGAAACATTTGGCACATAGCGCTGCGCAAGGACAGGGTGTTCCCGAGCCTGGTGCTCAGGGTTGAGACGGGCAGGGAGGGGAGGGGTGGATTCAACGACCCCCCTTTGTTTAATCAAAGCGGCAGATATATTTCGAACAAGAATGTCACTGTTACACAAGGGCTAGGAGGGTTTCTTCACTCGAAAAACAAGAGTGGTCTTATAAACACTTCTAGACACAGCTGGGAAATATCTCCAATTAGTTTATTTTATAATTACTTTCTTGTGAGAAACTCACACTAGCCCTGCTGCTGCTGCACCCAGTCCTGGGGTTCAGAATGATTCATTTTCAGAGACTTCATTGAGGGGAGTTCTGAACCCCAGGACCGGGTGCAGCAGCAGGTTTAGTGTTTGCGACTGGGACGCTGTGAAAGATGAAAGTCTCTCACCTGAAACTTCATCTGCTCTGCTTTCTGCGGGTCGACGGCCTCGATGTGCTGGTAGTGGCGCAGCGTGTGTCTGCGGTCCTTCTGCTCGGAGCGGACGTAGCGTTTCAGAGCCTGCAAGACTCGCTCCGGCTAAGAGAGAGAGAGAGAGGGGGAGGAGAGAGAGAGAGAGAGAATGAGAGAGAGAGGGGGGGAGAGAGGGAGAGTGTGAGAGTGTGAGAGAGAGAGGGGGGAGAGAAGGGAGGAGTGTGAGAGAATGAGAGAGAGAGGGGGGAGAGAGGGAGAGTGTGAGAGAATGAGAGAGAGGGGGGAGAGAGAGAGTGTGAGAGAATGAGAGAGAGGGGGGGGAGAGAGGGGAGAGTGTGAGAGTGTGAGAGAGGGAGTGTGAGAGAGAGGGAGTGTGAGAGAATGAGAGAGGGGGAGAGAGGGAGAGTGTGAGAGAGTGAGAGAGGAGGAGGGAGAGGGGAGTGTGAGAGAAGGAGGAGTTTACCTGCTGAGGGTCGGCCTGCACCGAGGACAGGTAGCTCTCCAGCGCCACCCGGCGGTTGTTGTTGAGCATTGCGACGACGCGGGCCAAGTGAGTCTCAACCAGCCGCTGCCGTTCACCTGCCACCTGGTCCTCTAGAGTCTGGAGAACTGACTGGAAGTGCTGAGGAGAGAGGGGAGAGAGAGGAGGAGAGGGGAGAGAGAGGAGAGAGAGGAGAGAGGGAGGGGGAGAGAGGGAGAGGAGAGAGAGAGGAGGAGAGGGGAGAGAGGGGAGAGAGAGGAGAGAGGCGAGGGGGGAGAGGAGTGAGAGAGAGGAGGGAGAGGAGAGAGAGGAGAGAGGAGAGAGGAGGGGGGAGAGGAGAGGAGAGAGGGAGAGAGGGGGGAGAGAGGAGAGAGAGGAGAGAGAGAGGGAGAGGAGAGGAGAGAGGGGAGAGAGAGGTGGAGAGAGGGAGAGAGTAGGGAGAGAGGAAGAGGGAGAGAGAGGGAGACGAAGGAGGAGAAGGAGGGGAGAGGGAGAAGGGGCGAGAGGGGAAAGGGAGGAGAGAGAGAGAGGGGGTGCATTTAATCATCCCAGGAAATCACAAACCCGTAGCAGAGTTGAGTGTGAGAATGTTCCGGGCGCGGGTCGGCTCCTCACCTCATTCAGAGCCTGCCTGTCGGACTTGGGCAGGTTCTTGGACTGGTTGTCTGCCTCGGCCCATTCCTTCATGATCTGAGAAAGAGAAAGCAGGTCAGAGGGGGAGGGCTGGTAACGGTTCAAACAACTCCAACTGCGGGCCAGAACGTCGGACCGCTGTCACAAATCTGCCTGTCAAACAGCGTAAGGCCTAGGCTTAGTGTTTATCCTGCAGGAAGTGTCAGCAGTCTATTTCATCTTCAGTATTTCTTCAGTCTTTCCATATGCAATGAAAGGCTCTTAGTCTTGCACACAGATACACTCTGCAGTCATTTATCAAGACGGCTTCCCTGATGGCTTTTCTGATACAGTAAAGGTAAATGAAACCACATCGAATGTCACGGCTATAGAGGTCATTCTCAATGCACAAAATTGGCAAGTGGATTTTTTTTTTTTTCAACTGCCCTTTTTAAAATTTCTCCAGCACTTATAAAAAAAACGCACTAAACCAGATGAAGCAATACATGTAAACAGACATTCTGAATACATAAAAGAAACCAACACATCGATATTTTATTCATGACTGGTCTCCTCCGTCTCACTCAGCATCACACGCACAACACTCTCCATTCTCTATAAACAGAGCGGTCCCCGAGCTCCACAGCCCCCCCCTCCCCACCATCTGGAGCCTCCACCCGGCTGCGCTATGAAATATTTAGCAGGGGGGGGGGGGGGTTGCTTTCTTCTCAAATCATGTCCAGACACACAATCACGTCTATTTGAAAAGAGCTATTGCTGACACACGCACACACAGACAATGGCACACACTCCCAGCCTAATTGCCCAATTAAAGCACAAAGCGGTCTAACATTTTCACCTTCTTTCTCTATCACTGATTACTGCCCCAAAGCGTTTCTCAACCCCTGCGTTTCTCCTGCAGGTAGGTATATAAGGGATATCAACGGACTCGAGGTGTCCCAATACATTTGCACGCTGCTGTATTAGTGGGTTATAAACCACACAAAGGGAAGGTTGTCTCTGTCACTGCCATCGCGTTGCTGTTTTTTAATTTCACATGCACTCTGTGCACGGGGTGACATCTTTGCACACGGCATGAGAAGACGGCTCCTGAGCGGGGAGTAGCTGATTTCTCTGTAACCATGAGCACTGGATCAGAGAGCAGGTGGAGGACAGACAGACATTACAGCAGTGCACGAATCTGCTCGGATAATGGGAGGCGCTGCAGGAGTCTCAGTATAGAGCAGCCCGCGGCTAGGCTGGCTGCTTCGCTTTCTTAATGAAGATGATGATGAGAAGAACTGCTGCACCAGCGAATTGGCTCCTCCGAGAGTCTCTCTCCCCCTCCCCCTTCTCTATTAGAACAAACGCTTCACCCTCTCTCCCCCTCTCCCTTCTCTATTTGAACAAACGCTTCACCCTCTCTCCCCCTCCCCTTCTCTATTAGAACAAACGCTTCTCCCTCTCTCCCCCTCTCCCTTCTCTATTAGAACAAACGCTTCTCCCTCTCTCCCCCTCCCCCTTCTCTATTAGAACAAACGCTTCTCCCTCTCTCCCCCTCTCCCTTCTCTATTAGAACAAACGCTTCACTCTCTCTCCCCCTCTCCCTTCTCTATTTGAACAAACGCTTCACCCTCTCTCCCCCTCCCCTCTCTATTAGAACAAACGCTTCTCCCTCTCTCCCCCTCTCCCTTCTCTATTAGAACAAACGCTTCTCCCTCTCTCCCCCTCTCCCTTCTCTATTAGAACAAACGCTTCTCCCTCTCTCCCCTCCCCCTTCTCTATTAGAACAAACGCTTCTCCCTCTCTCCCCCTCCCCCTTCTCTATTAGAACAAACGCTTCTCCCTCTCTCCCCCTCCCCCTTCTCTATTAGAACAAACGCTTCTCCCTCTCTCCCCCTCCCCCTTCTCTATTAGAACAAACGCTTCACCCTCTCTCCACCTCTCCCTTCTCTATTAGAACAAACGCTTCTCCCTCTCTCTCTTCTCTATTAGAACAAACGCTTCTCCCTCTCTCCCCCTCTCCCTTCTCTATTAGAACAAACGCTTCTCCCTCTCTCTCTTCTCTATTAGAACAAACGCTTCTCCCTCTCTCCCTCTCTCCCTTCTCTATTAGAACAAACGCTTCTCCCTCTCTCCCCCTCTCCCTTCTCTATTAGAACAAACGCTTCACCCTCTCTCCCCCTCTCCCTTCTCTATTAGAACAAACGCTTCTCCCTCTCTCTCTTCTCTATTAGAACAAACGCTTCTCCCTCTCTCCCCCTCTCCCTTCTCTATTAGAACAAACGCTTCTCCCTCTCTCTCTTCTCTATTAGAACAAACGCTTCTCCCTCTCTCCCTCTCTCCCTTCTCTATTAGAACAAACGCTTCTCCCTCTCTCCCTCTCTCCCTTCTCTATTAGAACAAACGCTTCTCCCTCTCTCCCCCTCTCCCTTCTCTATTAGAACAAACGCTTCTCCCTCTCTCCCCCTCTCCCTTCTCTATTAGAACAAAAGCTTCTCCCTCTCTCCCCCTCTCCCTTCTCTATTAGAACAAACGCTTCACCCTCTCTCCCCCTCTCCCTTCTCTATTAGAACAAACGCTTCTCCCTCTCTCCCCCTCTCCCTTCTCTATTAGAACAAACGCTTCACCCATTCTCTCCTCATTCCACAATCCTCGCTTTCCTCTCTCAGGCTCTCCCTTTCTCTCCCTTCACACTCTCTCTCTCCCGTCTCCAATTCTCTCCCCTCATATATCCCTCTCCCTCCTCCTCCTGACATCCCCTCTCCTCCTATTCTCTCCCTCTCTCTTTCTCCTCCTATTCTCTCCCTCTCTTTCTCCTCCTATTGTCTCCTTACACTCTCTCTTTCTATATGCCCTCTTCTATTCCTCTGTAATAATCTATTCAGAGATCCATCTGTCAGCCCCCTGAAACATTAACAAAGCTGTCCTGTCGCTCTCTCCCCTCAGAACAGGAGACACCAGCTGCGTCTGTACCCAGCAGGATCTCCACGCCTCCAGCATTACCTACAGCGACAGAGAGAGAGGGAGGGAGAGGGAAAGGGAAGAGAAGAAGACAGAGACAGAAACAGACAAGAGAGGGAGCTGGAGAGGGATAGAGGCAGACAGATACAGACAGACACAGAGAGAGAGAGAGAGAGGCTGTCAGTCTCCCTGCTCTCGCAGGCCCCACCCCCTCACCTCATTGATGCGTTTCATTCGCCGTTCCTCCAGGTCCATCTTGGCGCGCAGGAAGCTGGCGTGCTCGCTGTCGTCGAGGGGCATCTCAAAGTAAAACGTCCACGCCGTCCGTGGGGCGAGGGGTGGAGACGGCTGGGGAGACACAATCACTGTTCAAACCCACG